>NC_090228.1:6327698-6410198 GCF_024489055.1 Chanodichthys erythropterus
TCATTTATTTTTTACATATTAATTTAAACATTCATAATTTATTCATTGTCCTCTTCCTTTTGTCTCTCCCCTCACAGGAAACGGCAAGAACAGACGGCAGAGCATGCTGTTTTAATCTGCGTTCCCTCACACTCTTGCCCATCACAGACACACACTCTCACACAAGCAAACACACAAACACACACACACACTGGACGGATCAGGTCGATGGCTCTTAATCCGTGTCTGTGTTGTATAGACTAACTGACTAGTCCCCCTCGCTCTCTGAGAAGAGGGTGTTTGTTGTGTGTGCATGCGTGGTAAAGGGGATCAGATGAACCCGCTGTCTCTCCCCCCCAGTGTCCCGCCTCCAGCATGCAGCCTTGAGCCAGAACGCCCATCGGCCCCCTCATCTGGACCCCCGTGTGACGCTTAGGGTGTGTGAACGTGTATATATTTATTGACGGAGGAGTTGTTTTGCTGCTAATTGACTACTGTCTCTTTGTAACTTCCTCACTCTTGCGCGACCCTCCTGGTTGTCTCGGACACATCAGTCCCACGTCTATAAGTTTTTTTTTTTTTTTTTTTTTTTTTTTTTTTTTTAAGAACCATTCGAATTTTGTCTAAATGTTGATATTGCAGCTGTCCGTCTGTTGTTGTGTTTGTTTGACAGAGGTGGAATGCCGTATACGAGTGTTTTGAATTTACTTTTGCTTTTCCTGGCATGGTGATTTCGCTTCAAGACAAACCAAATGTACTGAAAAACCTTCCCAAATATTCATTCCTCAAATTTTAAAGCATCATTTCAAGAAAAAAAGAGTGGATATGTTCCTCAAAGGCCGCGTCACGTGGACGGCCTGCTCAACCAGGGACCATCTCAACCAGGTGGGCTTCAGAAAGCCGCAAAACGAGGGTGGAAAAAACAAACACTGGACCAGCAGGAACTTTGTGACCTCACAGTTTTGAACTGAGAACCGGACCATCTCTCCTTAACTTTCCCCTCTTTTGCATTCATTCACAGTGATAACTTCCTGTCGGAACTGAAGTGCTTGTTTGTCAGATTTTTAATTTCTGAAAGTTCCTGATACATTCACAAAACCAGTTGCAAATGACTTTCTCCTATTAATAGAGCTCCTCTGTAGCTTCCGAGTGTGTGAGACGCTTGAGAAATGTGTGAATATGGAGATTAGTAACTGTACAGAGCCCCATGCAAGTGATGGCTATGAAGATGAGCTAGTTTCATTAACAGTATTAAGAGATTTTTTTAATGTTACATATTGACTCTTCTGTGAATAATGGTATCTTAAAGTGGCATGTTGGAGTCCGACTGTCCCACATGTGTGCTTGATTTTACTCAGAAGAGAAAAAAAGATATTGTGTGTGTAAAAAGAAAAAGTAACGACGACAAAAAAAAACTTTTTGACAGCAGCGTTGGACCAATGTTTCTTTTTCCCAGCATTTATAAACATGAAGAACGCAGAAGATATCAGATTTTAAATGACTCTTTTTTTTTTTTTTTTTTTTCTTAACTGACAGATGTTAATTAATATTGTGAAACCGGAGTCGATTGTTTCTGGAGAATGCGTGCGCGAGTGTGTGCGTGCGTGATTACGTGTATACGTGACGCATGGAATGCGTGTTGTCCTGTATGCTCCGCCTCCGTGAAACACTGACGCTTTCAGAACACCGGCTGTCGGTTGAATTGACCGTTTAACTCTTTGTACTGCAGATATTTATTTCTCTTAATCAGTGAAGTAAACATGGTCTGTTTCATACAGCGAACTCTCTGTTGTCTGTTTATTATATTTGTGTGTGTGTGTTTGTGTGTATTTCTGAAATGGTGCGAGTGTTTGTTCAGACGGGAGGATGTCGCGTCGCATTCAATGCTTGTTTTTATTCAAAAACACAAGGCACATTTTCTTGACTCTTGAAAAGCAAAAAATATAAAATTAATACGAGAATACACTTTTTTAATCAATTCATTAATGAAAAAAATAACCGGAAGCTATTACAAAGCTTTTCTTTCCAATATTGAAGTGGAATTTCGTCTATTACAAAATGTTTTTAAGCAGGAAAATTATACAAATACACAATTCTTACACAAAAGGCACAGCCGGTAGTACATTTGAAGCACAGTGCATACAACGCCATATTATACAATACAATATCAGACAAACCCGGTTCACAGCCTCGGAAAAATAAAAAATAAAAGACTTAAATGCTAATGAGATTCCTTTAATATGGTTTAAATGTTTCCTTGAAGTCTGAGCTGGGAGATCTTTCCAGTTGAAGCACCTTGGGAATGGAGAACCGTTGTGAACGCTGAAGTTTTCATGGTTTGAGGATGTACAGAAAGTCTACGCAGATTTGAACGTGTTTTACCTCGTCCAGCATCGTTTGTCTCCATTTAAAAGTGTCAGAGAGACTCTGAAAAATAACCTGCCAAAGGCCAGTCTTGAACATGTTCTCCAATAAAATGAGACTACAGATTCTCTAAGGCTCCCTTTCCAATGACTCACCATCTTCTCAAAAGGACACTTCATGTTCTTTGGCATTACCTCATAATAATTCCCTATTTTAAGAGCTTGCGGAGGAATTTGGTGAGCTGTTTTGGATTGCAGCCTGAGTTAAAAAAAGAAAACACAAAAGTTTGCTGGTCCAAAACTCAACAGAACTGAAGGGTGCTATAGGTGCAGGTGGCCACAAGAGGGTGAAGTGCATTCTGGCTCAAAAAATGACATGAAGGTCCATTATTCCTTCTTAGTGTAAGAGTAAAGGTATAATTCTGGGGGGTGGATATACAAAGTGTCCAGAAATCAGGATTTCTGTGCGCTGGAGGACATGAGGAGAGGGGATGGTGATGATGAAGAGGAGTCCAGGTTGGGGAGGGGTACCGGGAGCGGCCCGTTCAGCAGGGTGGGGAACTGTGAGAGTCAGAAAGCAAACAGAACATTGAGGAAATACTGAATCACGATGTCTTCATATGCTGTTTAGTAACTGCACAGCAAATGCTTTATAGTGTTTAAAAAACACATGCAAATGATTTTACCAGGAAATGTCATCTAATCGTGAATAGTTAGGCTACTTGACCACGCCAAATAATAGTTCACGTCTTAATGGGCAAATCTTATCAAAAAATGTCCATGTAGTTTTGAATGGGAAATATATTATTATTGTCATTATTACTAATTTTGTTATTTTTGTTTAGGTTAAATAATACTACTATACTTTTCTTTTTATTTAGTTAGTTGGACATGTCATTTTATGAATATTTATTATTATTATTATTAATATTTTTAATCTAGATTTTGAGGCTAAATACTACCTACACATTTCATTATATGTATATTTATAATTTTGATTTATTTTGATTTTGAAGTTAAATATTATCCAAAATTTCCATTTATTTGGTTAGTTAATATTAGTATATTATTAATATACTATATTGTTAATATTAATATATAATAATAGTAATAATAATTCTTTATAAATTTAGAGGCTAAGTACCTGTATATTTCATTACATGTATGCATTTATGTATTTATTTTTGATGTTGAGGTTAAATGCTACCTGGACATATTTTATGAAAATGTATTACTATAAATGATAATAATAATAATAATAATAATAATACTTTTTAATTTAGATTTTGAGGCTAAATTCTACCTAAACATCTATCTATTTATTTATTTATTTTATTTTACTTATTTATGATGTTGAGATTAAGTTACTTGGACATAATTTTATGAATATTTATTATTATAAATAATAATAATAATAATAATAATACTTTGTTAGATTTTTTATTTTTTTTTGAACATTTATTATTTATTTTATTTTATTTTACTTATTTATGATGTTGAGATTAAGTGCTACCTGGACATCATTTTATGAATATTTATTATTATAAATAATAATAATATTTTAAGTTAGATTTTGAGGCTAAATACTACGACCATATTTATTTATTTATTTTGCTGGAGTTAAATGCTACCCCGACATATCATTTTATGAATCTAATTATTAATAACACTAACCATAATACTTTTTAATTTAGATTTTGAGGATAAATACTATCTGTTTGTTTGTTTGTTTGTTTATTATGTTGATGCTAAATGCTACCCAGACATATCATTTTATGCATATTTATTATTAATAATAATAACAATAATAATAATACTTTTTAATTTAGATTTTGAGGCTAAATACTATTTGCACATTTATTTATTTATTTATTTATTTATTTATTTAGAGGTTAAATACTACCAGGACCTGTCCTTAACTATATATATATATATATATATTTTTTTTTTTTTTTTTTTTTTTTTTTTTTTAATTTATTTTTTTTTTGTTTGAATGTTGACCTTTTTAGGCTGAACCTAATAAAGAAATGCTATATAATGATATAAAGATAAAGAAAAACATTTATATATAAAAGTTTATATATAAAGAAACAAAGAAATTTAAATTATTTAATAATTAATTTATTCACTGTATTATTTTATTTCTAAAAATACCATGAATTAAATTCAGTGCATCAAAATGTGCAGTTACAACTATTTCTTTTGATTTTTAGCTGAAATATGCCCTGAGTATTTAAGTTTCTGTAAATATCTCCCTAATACACCTCTGTGAAATCTCTCCCCACACAAAAAAAACAAAAACAAACAAAAAACATTGTCTTTGTGGTTCACAAAAAAACAAAAAAACACTCATAGTCCTCACTGAGGCATCATGGTAGCGCTAGGAGAGGAACTTCCTGTTATGTGAGAGCTGACTATACACACAGACAGAGTCTTTTTCAGTTATCACCCCCTCCCTTTTTTAACAGGAAGCTGTTTTTCCCCCATATCCAATGCAGAGAGGAAACATCTGTAGCT
Organism: Chanodichthys erythropterus; assembly: GCF_024489055.1. Taxonomy (NCBI): domain Eukaryota; kingdom Metazoa; phylum Chordata; class Actinopteri; order Cypriniformes; family Xenocyprididae; genus Chanodichthys; species Chanodichthys erythropterus. Next base: position 6,332,558 of record NC_090228.1, read on the forward strand.
TATTTCCAAACCCTAATACACACACACACATATACACCAGTAAATCCGTTTCCCGGAGTGACTCAAACATCTTAAAAGCATCGTTTTTTCACTTCTATATTTTACAGGTATAGAAAATAATAAAAAAGAAGAAGAGTGGCATTTTAAATGACAAAAAACAAACGAGCCGCAAGATTTTCCCACCGCAGCCAATAACGGCAGGAACGACAGTCATGTGACCAACCAGAAAACTCCCACTACGGCCGCCCAGGGAGGAAGTGAGAGTGGGGGAGTGAGTGTACGAGTCTGTCTGTGCATGTGTGTGTGTGTGTGGTAGTAAAAGTGCACATCAAGAACTGTCACTATTCCCGTAAAGGCAGAGTCAAGCAGTCGCCGTGATTACCTTAATGTTTTCCTGCTGCCTAGCGATGTTTACAGTAAAGACTGGACGCTGCCCTCAAAAAGCAAGATGAGCACAAATATACAGTTTGCTTTGTCTTTTTCTTTCGCTCACACACACCTCCCTACACACTCTCCCTCGGGTCAGAACAGGAAGTATCCACAGGATTTCCCCTCTCGCTCACATGAAGACTGAAACACGACACCAAACACAAACGCACGCTAGCAAAACACAAGCAAATCACTTTCTAAAACACACTCGCATGTCCCTGCTAAACCAAAATAAATGAGCAACCACATTCATATTCAGATCCCTCTTTTTATAGGTGAAGGTTTTGGGAATGTTTTGTGCGTACCTGAAAGAGTGAGCCGTGGCCTTGTAGCCTGGCGGGGCTGAGAGGCGCTACGGGACTCAGGCTGCTCCAGAAATGAATGGAGGACAGGAGAGGACTGGGCGTCAACAGCAAACCAGAGGGAGTCTGAAAAAAGTCGAGTAGAGGAGGTATTGTGAAAGGGGGGAACAGGAACATGAGATGTTATTTGTATTAGTCACTGAAGTCATGGATCATCAAATCCCGAAACTTTGGAAAGACGAATGTGAGTCTCTGCATGTCTAAGCACGTCTTTGCGTCGGTTAGCAGGCGATAGCATGTGAAGCCTGTCATGCATAAGAAGCCTGAGCGCCCCTTTAAAAATTTTGCCAGATTTTTTTTATCTGAACAGGACAAATTTGGAGCGTTAAGGGTATGCAGCACAAATGCAGTGCCTCGAAGTGGTGTTCAACTGTCTGTCTGTGCAGTCTTTGCTCAATCTGGGGTTATGAAATAACTGTCTGTTGTAGATCTTTCAGAATGTTTAAAGCAACAGTTATCCTCAAATTAAACTTCTGTCATGTGCTCAACCTCATGTCATTCAAACCCGTTTAACTTTTTTTCTTCTGCGGACTAATGTGCCTAATGCACTTTTCTATACAACAAAAGAGGATGGTCACTAGGGCCCTGTTTACACCTAGGATGCGTTTTGGTCGATCGGATCACAAGTAGATGAGGGAGACAGGTTCCTGTTTACACCTGGTGTTTTAATCCGTGACTTTCGAACACTTCTGTCCTGATTTTTTTGAGGGGAAGGTCTATAGGCGGGTAAATGTATGGGTTTTTTCAGATCTTTCAATCTAAAGGACACAAAAAGCTTGCGCAATTTACATATAAATGCGACTGGAGACGACGAAAAAACACACGGAGAGCATCAGTTTTCATTTCTGCTGTGATAGCCAAATGTAGTGAGTGTGTGCTAGAAACCAGAAATGGTGAGCGAACATTGTTCTTGGTACATTTTTCGTCTTCAAACCAAACTTGGGTCTTCAGCCAACAAAGATTAGGTCAGTAGGCAGAGAGTAGGTGGTCTTTTGTGGCTGTTCGAATGCATTTGACCACATGAGCGTTTACACTACGAAAGCAATGCGGTCGAATGAGTTTTTGACTACCTCTGGAAGTGGTCGAAAGTGGACAAGCTCAAAATGTTTTAGACCCCATTAACAACTATATTTAGCATTGCCCATTTGTGATCCGATCAACCAAAACGCATCTTAATACCAGGTGTAAACATGGCCTTCGATATCAGGAATGGTGAGAGAACATTGTGCTTGGTACGTTTTTCATCTTCAATCCAAATTTGGGTCTTCAGCTGACAAAGTTTAATTCCCATCTGGTTAGTGTGCTTCCCATAATGTTTAGGCATTAGGTCAGTAGGCGGAGAGCTTTTGTGGCTGTTTGAACACATTTGACCACATGAGCGTTTACACTCTGAAAGTAATCCGGTCAAATGCGTTTTTGACTAGCTGGAAGTGGTCGAAAGTGGTCAAGCTCAAAACATTTTAGACCCTGTTTAAACCTGTATTTAGCATCATCCACTTGTGATCCAGTCGACCAAAAGGCATCTTAATACCAGGTGTAAACAGGGCCCAGGGGATGTCAAACTGCAAAAAGGACCCTAAAATTAGTCCAAGTTGTCTGAAGTCCTACAATATGAATAAGATTTAATCCCCTCAAGTATTAATTTTCAATTAATTAACTTAACTTCTCCTTTGGTGTTCCACTGAATAAAGCCTATACTTCGGTTTTTTCATGCGTACTGCATGTGGCGTAAATTTAATCATCAGCAGTAAGCGCCTTTCACAGAATTTTTCTGTGTTTGCACATGCACCGTGAAATTTTCTTGCACTAATTAGTTTGACCACAAGGTGGCAACACTTCCCCAACCTGTTGTTCAGAGTCGTAAAAAAGCGAATGCGACAGAACAACAAAGTACTGGAGACGGCGACAACAACAGATGCCCACATTGACAAACTCTTGTGTGAGGGTGTTGAGAGATACCCGCTCTAGTTTATAAGAGTACAAAGACATTTTTGTTGCTCAAAAGCGAGATGGCGTACACTATCAAATGGACTATACTTTGAAAGATTATGCGTTCGTCTGTAAGAGTTCGTAAGCATGCGTCCATTAGCGTTCACGTCAGCACTGAAGTCGTATGGGTTTGGAAAGACATGAGGGTGACTGAAAATACATTTTTAGGTGAACTGTCCCTTTAAGAGAGAAAGTGAGAGAGAATTATGTAGCTTCCCATGGGTCATGGACTTTGGATCACCAGGTTGTGGCTATAGGGCAGCATGTGAAATCAATTTCTCGTTCTCGCTCTGTTTTTCTCTGTCCTGTGTCACTATGCTGTAGTGTGCGAGATTACAGACATATGGCTTTACTTACAGGTTTCTCTTCTCTCGCTTATGCCCTTCTGTCTTTTCCCTCTTCCTGTCTCACTCTACCTCTTTTTAAAAACCTGTCTGTCTGCCACACAGTTCTCCCTACACGCCCTGTAAAGATCGAGACGTCTCACAGAATAGCTGTATTACCAGTATAGGTGTGTGTCCTGTCTATTTGTTACCTGTCGAAGGCCTATAAACAGTGCCGGAGAGGATGTTATTGTGTTTATTTATAGCTCTGTTCCAAAACCTAAAAAGCTGCCTACAACTAAAAAATGAAACCTGATTAGAAAGATCTACATAGGCAGAAACACTGTCTCACACAAAATAGGGCAAAATTAGCATCTTGTTAAGTTAACAACATGACATTCCACCAAGCATAAAAATACATAGCATTTATAAGGTACAGTCCACCTTTACTAAGACTACTTTTATTAATACTTTTGGTATTAATAAAAGTACATTTCTAATGAAATAGAGCGATTAAAATCAGCCTTATTGTCACTGACTTTTTCTGTTTTCATAATCAAGCTGATATTACCAAAGTCCCTTTAAGACAAGTCATTTCACTCGGCGGCCATCTTTGAAACGCCTCTCGGGCATCCTGGGCATCATGCAATCTCTTTGAATGCGGAAACATCAAATTCTCCAAAACTGTACGCCAACATTACGATTAAATTTCATATTTAAAATCACCAATGAAATCTAACAACAACCGGCTCATAAATCTAGTTTCTAAATGCTCGAATCATGACAAAAAAAAAAGTGTTTTTCAGGCTGGATCAAGCTAATGCGCATGCGCAGACCTAAATGCACGTCTCTTCGGAGGCGCGCGTCTGACTGTTTCTATAGAAACCGGTGATTCTAACGGCCGCTGAAGTGACGCGATGACTTTACCAATCGGCGATTGGCTCTTATTTAGAAGGCGGGACTTATTCCGCCATATTGCACGTTACACTTTCTCCCATTCAGAACAATACGAGTGACACGTCTTGTGTTATTCTATAGTCTTTGATATTACTTATTTTCATCTGCTTAGCTTGCTTTTTCACAATTGATTCCATTAGAGCTTCACATTAGCATGTTGCTAAGCCAATGGCACAATATTCTAATGGAACTTAGAAAAATATAACTTTTTATTTACATTTCGGCAGTCTTTATCAATGTTTGGTATTAAATGAAATGACATTTTGTCTCTGACCAGTTGTCACAATGTTTACCTTGCCTTTAAACAGTCAATTCCAACAGAGCTTTACATTAGCATGTTGTTAAGCTAACTACATAATACTATGATGTTGTATAAAATAGACAGTTTTTATGTAAATTTGTTGCAATCTGGGCTTATTAGCTTTTAGTCATTAGAAGAAGGCATTATGTATTCTGACTATGCTTTGCATTTTATTCCTTACAATGCTGTCTAGATAGGCAGCTCACTATAGGTTTTGGAACAGATTGGCTGTGTGAACATAAAAATACAAGAACATAGTTTGGTACCTGTGCAGTGAAAAAGGCTGGTGTAAGAGACCCTGAGGGCAGTGCTGGGCTGTTGAGGGCGATTGAGCCCAAGTCACTTCCTGAAAGCAGTATGGAAGGGGCGGAGATTTCCAGCCCTTTGGGTTTCCGAGCTTTGGGAGGCAGTCCGTTGCTACCGGTCCTCCTCTCGGGAGGCGTGGCCTGATTCTGGGCTCGCTCCCTGTGGCCGGATGATAAATTTAGAGGCTGAGCGATCTGCTCTGATTCGTCTATGCGAGCCTCTGGGCTCCGCCCCGGCCGCAGCGTATAGACAGGGCTATGAGTGGGGGAGGGGCTACGGGACGAGCAGGGGGAGGATTTTGAAGTGAAGAAAACCTCCGCGGATGCAGGTGGTGGCGAGGAAGCAAGGTGAACGACTTTCTCTGATCGATTAGTGACAAACCGAATCACTGTTTGTCCCTCCTCCTCACGTTCGCCACCTCGCTGCTTCTCGACTTTGATTGGACGCAGCAGCGGAGGCGGGCTTTGGAGGGAACTGACTGTGAAGGATGAGTACAGACCAGAGTGAAGATACTCGTTCCTACAGGCGGGGCTTCTCAGCGATGACAGCGACAGCTTCGGAGACTCCTCCCCCTCGCCGCAATCAGACTCCACCTCCTGTAACATGACGCCCCCTGCGACGTGACCCCCATCCCGACCCAGCTCCACTGCTTGGGGATCCATCTTCAGAATATCAGGGAATGAGACGAACTTATACACAAACTTCTGACCAATCACCTTCTTTATGATATTCTGCAAAAGACAGAGGATGATTACAACACGCTCTCAGTGCAGTTCGTAACTATTTTACGTTTTGGTGGCCAATTCGTATGATCTCAATCATATGTTTTGGTACGATCTGCTTACGCCCCAATAACTGTTCGGATCATGAAGGTCCAAAACTGAAGGCTTACATTTTTTCGTACAATTTTCGTATGAATTCACAGGAAATCACGTAAAATAGTTACGTTTTCTCATGAAATCGGATCTATGATTATCATTGGTCAGATGTTTGAAATGTGAGCTTGTGCAACCTTGTCATAGTAGTAGCGTAGTGCTCTGCTGAGTTTGTCATAGTTCATGTTAGTCTTGTTCTTGCGCAGGCCCCAAAGTTTGGCGACTTCTTCCGATTTGAGCAGCTTGAACTCGCCGTCGTTGGACGTCCAGCAAATCAGGTGTTTATGGCTCTGGTCCAGCAGTAGCTGCAGCAGAAACTGCCACAGCGTGATGGCACTCTCCATATCTGTCAGACGAGAGAAATAAAATGATTAAGATTAACAGTATATTTATATTTTAAAGGGTTAGTTCACCCAAAAATGAAATTTCTGTCTTTAATTACTCACCCTCATGTCGTTACAAACTTATGAACAAATGAAGATATTTCTGTCCCTCCATTGACAGCTACACAACTACCACTTTTAAGCCTCAAAAAGGTAGTAAAGACATCGTTAAAGTAATCCATGTGACTCCAGTGGTTTTTCCTCAATTCTAATAAAGTGACACGAGTGCCTTGTTTGCGCAAAAAAACATAATTTACCGCTATATTTACAAAATATTAATCTCCAACATGCTTCATAAAATTGAAGTTAAACCACTGGAGTCGCATGGATTACTTTAATGATGTCTTTACTACCTTTCTGGGCCTTGAAAGTGGTAATTGCATAGGTTGTCTATGGAGGGACCGAAAGCTCTCAGATTTCATTAAAAAGATCTTCATTTGTGTTCCAAAGATGAATGAAAGTCTTACGGGTTTGGAATGACATGAGGGTGAGTAATTAATGACAGAATTTTCATTTTTGGGTGAGACATTCAGGCTGACGTTCTTTTCCAAAAGCTAGTTTGATATCTTGCTGTCTTTGCTAAAATTAGGTATATCAAAAGGTAGCATAAGCAATAGCACCTTAAAATGCTGTTTAGGTAGGTAGCTTGCTAGATTTTGTAACACAGCTGTTTTTTCTTATACTGATTTAAAGCAATGTGGATCACTGTGAACGAGGTGAGAGTTTGGCGTAATTTCATTAAGCGTCTATCTAATTTAAATTAGCCAAGATTACACTCTGCCTGTACTGCTTGTTTATTGGGCAAGAAAAGGTGGCATGAGGACACTTTTAATGACCCTAACAAGGTTTTAGGATCTAATGAAGATCCTACTGCTAAGCCAAATTTAGTTTGTGTCTGTGGATGTGCTCAGACCGGCACCTTGATCTGATAGACATCCTTCCAGGAGTGATTGTGTTTGCTTTGTTAAAAACTTTCCTTTAACCATCCATGCAGGTTTCTCACAGGAAGTGGTGAAGTAGGAGAGGCCAGAGCATCAGTCTTATAAACACAGCCACATTAAAGAACGCCGCGTTTGTGCTCCTGAATCCATCAATTTCCCCTTTTCCTTCTGCACTCTTCATCTCTCGCATGAACAAAAAACGTCATTCCTGGGTGCCCTCCCACAAGCATTTCCTGTTCTGTTGTACATTAACGCACAGGCTCATAAACAACAAAGGGCTATCAGCCAGAAAGACTGACACAGGAACAGCTTGCAAACAAGCAACACGTTCCAGCATCGACCGTCCCTCTTTGGGATGGAGGTGTCCGCTCAAAGGCTGGCAGATACACCCACTTGTGAACAGAGATTACTAACAAGGCAAACATGGAGTTTGTCCACAAGACCCTGTTTATAACATGGATTAAAGGGACCAGGTAGAGATAAGGGGCACAAAATAGTTCAAACATCCCAAACCCAGAGTGAAAACCTACAACAAGCATTTTTAAGGGAATTTTTAGTTATAGGTCACCCAAAAATGAAAATCCAGTTCTATCATTTACACTACCGTTCAAAAGTTTGGGTTCAGTCCACTGTTTAAAACACTTCTATTCACCAAGGATTAAGCAACACATCTGTTTTCAACATTGATAGTAATAAGAAATGTCTCTCAAGCAGCATATCAGCATATTAGAATGATTTCTGAAGGATCATGTGACACTAAAAAGTGGAGTAATGATGCTAAAAAAATTTAATCATTCTAGATTTCTGAAGGATCATGTGACACTAAAAAGTGGAGTAATGATGCAAAAAAAAAATAAAAAATTTTTTTAGCATCATTACTCCACTTTTTAGTGTCACATGATCCTTCAGAAATCTAGAATGATTCGTTTTGATTGACAGGAATATGACAGGAATATCAGTTTTGCATGACAGGAATAAATTACATTTTAACATTAAACATTAAAATAACTTAAATTGTATTCATATTTCATAATATTATAGTTATAACTGTATTTTTGATTAATAAATGCAGCCGTGGTGAGCAGAAGGGACTTCTTTCAAAACATAAAAAAAGTAAACACTAATGTATGAGTTTTGTTTTATCAAAATACTGACTCATCCTGAATATCATAGGAAAAAACCATGAAGTCAAACACTTCCCTATATATTATTGTCAGTGAACAATCACCCAAACGGTCATTATCAGACCTTAATACTGACAAAAGTAGTCCAACATGCAAAGATTCACATACTCAATAAGGAAGGTTAGATCGTCCAGTTTTTGTGAATGGGTTTCAGAGCAGAATAAGACCTAGAAGTGCTCTTTATACTTTGGCGCTGTGGTTGGACACAGACAGGAAGCTGCGATCTCACAAAACAGGATGTGAATAAAGATATCTGCTCACATTCCTTCAAGAAACCTTAGACATGTGCAGAGTTGTGACATTTATAGTTTGGACAACATGATTTTTGATTGATTTGATTTTTTTTTTTTTCATCTTAGATCACTGATATTTCAAAAAGAAAAATTATACTTTTTTTCCCCCCAGCAAACTCTGATTTAGACAACAAAGTCGCAGTCAATATGGAAGTGGATCCATTGGGTGTAAGATAAGGATTTTCTAGTCAACAAGAGGGAGTTCCTTCATGCATGTGGTCTGGGATTAATTCCATCAGGAAGGCACAGTGGTTCAATGTTAAAAGCTCAACAGTACAGGAAGTTTAAATCTTGCTCGGGCCGCTTCCTGTGACCGCTGCCATTAAGCCACACACTTAACCTTATTGTACTCTCATAACCTTTTGCTCTTCATCCCTGGTTACATTTTGGGAAATATAAAGAACTATATATCCATTATGAAACCTGTACACTTTGACCATGGTCTGAAACATATATATATATGTATATATATATATATATATATATATATATATATATATATATATATATATATATATATATATATATATATATATATATATATATATATATATATATATATGAAACGGTACATGTATTCGTCCTGAACCATACGGTACAGACATCACGGTTCGGTTAATGCAGTTAGACAACGAATACAGACAGTCACAGGTGATCCACACTCCAATTCAGAAGGGGGCGCGTGTGGTAATGCAACACTATATGCTAACTGCCACAACATTGTTTGTTGCGATCCTATCAGACTTATGATAGCAACCTGATTCGTAACAAAGCACTGTTCGCCAGAGGAGAACTGGCCCCCCAACTAAGCCTGGTTTCTCCCAAGGTTTTTTTTCTCCATTTTAACACCTATTTGCTACTTGTTTGCCACCTGATGTCACCTGATGGAGTTTGGGTTCCTTGCCGCTGTCGCCTTTGGCTTGCTAAGTTGGGGACACTTGACATTTGACTTGATATATTTGATATTCAACAGTATTCTTGACATTTATTCAACAGTGCTTCTGATCTGCCTGCATTGACACTATTCTTGAAGAGCTGCTGTGCAGCAAAAATTATGTACCAGTTATCAATGTAAAGCTGCTTTGACACAATCTGCATTGTAAAAAGCATTATATAAATAAAGGCGACTTGACTTGGAAACAGTAAAAAGTGAAGAAGAAGAACAGATTATCTAGATATGGGTGTAATCTCTCAACCGGTGTTTCAACCGTGGAAAAACAACAATAAAACAGCTTGAGAATATCTCACGCAGCATTACATTTACCTCAGGCAAGTCATTTAGTGTCCACAGCATACAACTATAGAGGGGAGCATTTCACTAAATATATGCACTATATTAGCTTATGTATTTATTAGGATATATTGAATATATTCATTATATATATATATATATATACAATGTATTTGCAAATATATTCAATATATTCATTATATTTACTTGTTAGTAATGTGTTAATTATTTAATGGTTAAATATATTTGTCATGAAAACAACTGTGTAAATGATTATATTTCAAAAAGAGTAATAGTTTTATAATTCGATTTAGAAGTTAATTTAAATTGCCTTATGTGCACTTTACATGTTTTTTTTTTTATATTTGAGTGTTGATTATTATATCTAAAAATAAATAGCAACTAAATGTATTAGTTTGGGCTCTGTTGTTAACTGTAACCTTTAATATTATGTCAATAGACATAAACATTAGTGTTTTATGCTTTCATTATATGAATTTTTTCCTTTTGTGTTTCACAGAGGAAAAAGTTAACTGGCTTTAGAACAACAGTGAGTAAGTGACCACAGACTTTTCATTTTTAGGTGAAATATACATTTAAGACACCCTGCATAAACTTATTTTATTGTAGAATAGAGTGTCTGCTTATTTTTTTATTTTTTCATATTTTAAGTGCAGGAGGCGGATAGAGTGCAGGAAGACCTGGGTGGAGTGACAGAAATGACCTCAGGTTGAGGTCTGACAGCTATCGGAAACCAGTTTGACGAGAATTCAAAGCTGTCAAATGTGTGTGCGCAAGAGAGAGTGTACACAAACGTTTATACACACTCCTCAGTTTTAAGTAGCGTTACATCATACCCTTTGGTAACTGTAAGTCAGTCAAACAGGGCGGGTTGGCGTTTACTGCGGCCTTCCTGCTGTCTGAGCCAGCGCTCTCCCAAGACGGCACGATGGATGGAGGGAACGGACGAGACGGCGCGCTAGATGGAGAAACGATGCTGGCTCACTCACTAGTGTGGATAGCTCTGACACGGAGCATGTTTTATTGGCCAAGAGGAACTCCCTAGTTGCAGACTGCCTTATTTTGGGAAAGTCTTTGTCATAGTTTTGACAAAGACACACAAGATTAAACTTTCACCCTGGTTTTCGCTCATCAGACTGATTGCTCTGGAAGTCATCAAGGAATTGATTGAATATTGAGCCTAAAGTAGCAAACAGGACAGGCTAAAATCAAAGCTAAAACACATAGGGTGTGTTCACACTTGTAGGTCGGTTCTCTTGGTCTGAACCAAAAAGAAACACACACACTCATTCATTACTCTTCTACATATGTGACACAGATCTACAGCAATTTACAGTTAGATCTCGTACTCCACACTTGGGCACAACATAAAAGCTCACCGTACGCCACACACTGTCACCCATTTATTTTTTTCCAAACCCCCAAAGAAGCGAAATGCAACCATTTCCTGCTCCAGCATCCTCTGAGCGGAGCATCTGCGTTAAACGACCGTAAAACTGTCTATATCAGGACTTCCTCCAATTCTCCTTTGAAGGGCGTCTTCCTGGGAATGCCGATCCCGAACTGAAAGGTAGGAATTCCTGCTGCGGGGAGCAAACACAGGAACGAGGGGACCACACGGACACAAGGCACGAATGGGAGGTTTCCTCTTCTCTTTTTGTGCTGGCACAAAGTTCTCGCCCATATGGACGTCTATAGACTGACATATTGCATGCGAGACCCTGAAGAACAGGCTCATGGATTCCAAGATTTACTTCCCTAATCAAAGGGAATAAACACACGAAGCTGATTTCAAAAGCTCTTGGCCATTTGGAGAAGTGCCTGCATGGAACGTGGCTGTAAAAGTCATTGTTAGGTTATTGCAAGAGGGGAAAAAATGTCTCCCTTTTAAGAACCGCTGCTGTGTACAAATGTGATTTGCATGTGCAAATCTGGAGTTTTTGTCTCTTTATTGTCTTGCGATGTCAGCAATGAAATAAACCATGCAGGAGTAAAGTTTGAATCCTTAGCCAAACATTTTCAAAGACTGTCTGATACAAAATTGCATTTAGGCATGTAGAGAGGATGAGAGACCCCATGACACACAAATAAATAATAGACAGTGTGCGCTAAACAGAAAAACACACTCAAACATAGATTGTCTGCACCGCCTTGGCTCCGTTCTTACGCCGCTGTCTGGCATGCATCAGCTTCATGGTCTTTGGCTTTAAGGCTGTTTTAACACATTTCATGAAATAAATGAATCATAGATTGTTTTTACAGTTACTTGGTGAGGCATTACTCCACATGGATTCTTTCACAAACTTCTACACATCCCCATGCCAATCATGTTTGTTTATGAGATATTTTAACAATAACGACACCAATTCCAACTAAAAATGGAGACCTTTTTTATGCATTTTGCTTGTTAATTTACACAACGATGGCTTATTAGGGGCCTGAAAGTGAATTTGTGAAACGGTGGGGTCATGCATACACGTATTACACGTTCAGTCTATCGGCGCGTAGTGTTTGTTTACAAAGTGACATCGCCATCTACTGGCCTGGCAGCACAATACAGCATTTTTAGTAGTTTTTGCGGATCCATACGAACGGGGATCGTTTTGACAACGTTGTTGTCTGTATGCGAAAAACGCAAAGTAAAAACTTTTCTGCTTTTAGTACTTTGTTGTTGTGTAAACGTACCCTAAGAGTAGTACTTTTTAGGCTGTGTTTACATTATTACATTATTACAATTTCCACTTTTTTTTCCTCCAATGTGGCACAGATGACCCACAAACGTGTAAGCAGGAAAAAAACATGGATTCCGATATTCTCAGATCGGTTTCAGGCCTCATTCATATGTGGAAATAAATCGGATATTTGCATCTGCCATGTAAGTGGACAGACTGGATATTCCCGTCAACGCGAGTCGTATGTTGTATTTAAAAAAGCAACAGTAGCGAATGATGTCAACTCAGGTGGACACCAACCACGATCACATGACTCTTTTCAATGGCGCAATGGAGGACGAAAGCTCAACTTAATGTTTTTCTGACCTTTAAAGATGGTGCTTAAAGCAAAGCTTGTATTATCATTCAATTCATCTGCGTCCATTGCAAATCACATCATTTTACTTCCTTTTCGGCCTATTTCCGGGTCAGTACATCTATCTTGGGTTGTTTCGCCAAAATTATAGTGTAAATGCAGATATCGGATATGGGTCACTTTTAAAAGATGTAAGCTGGTTGTCGGATATAGTCAAAAAATCAAAATTGGTGTGTAAATGTAGCCTTAGACATTTTTGACATTTTTTCCCATCAAATAGTGCAGAAAATGTGAAAAAAAGTCCATAGATACTAAGAAAACACACTGTTTTACTACTTTAAATGCTTAGATACCCCCGACAAGCTCTCTAATTTTGACTTCATGCCATAGGACATCACACTGGAAAGAAATTATTTTGTTGGGAAGTAAATACAGCAGAGAAGATTTATTATTATCTGCAATTAATAATCTGAACTAAAAAAAATTGTAATTTGTACTCAATTCTACTCAAATATTCACTTGTTTGATTTATTTATAATCTCTCATGTATTCATTTGAAAGTAGAACAAATTTAAAAAGAGTAAAACCTACTTATCTTTACAATGCAGAATTCACGTAATCCACTGGGGAATTATTAATTTATAATAATTATTCACTTTTTTTTTTTTTTTTGCATAAACTTAGCCTTTATGTTAAGATGTCTTAACTAGTTTGACCAACTAGCAGTTAGACACTATTCTGATTCAAATTAGACCAATCTTATATAAATTATTTTGAATAGTTAGGATTTGTCTTGAAGAAAAAAATTAGATGACTAAATTTTTAGTCTAAGCAGTTTATGCAACCAACCACTCGAGTTAAATTTCTAATCAAAGATTATTCATTGATTTGAGTTACTTTCCGAAAACCTGTTTAGTGTTCATGTATATTCATTGTTAATTTAAATTCTACTTATTTTTATCATTTTAAATGCAAATCTGAATTGCAAGTTGATTAAAGTCACCATGAAATCAAAAGTGATGACGTGTTTACTGGGCGGGACAACCTGTCACTCACATGAGATCGACCAATAGCGAACCGCAACCATCCAATCGACTCCCAATGGACAAAATCAACTCCCGTCCTACATTTTTCCTTGTTCAAAAAGCCATTTCACTCTTATATATGTCACAATAGGGAAGAAAGGACTGTTGCAACTTCTGCTGAGTTTATATTTACACTCACCTTACTCAATATTGTTGCAAAGTAATTTTTTCAAAATGTACAACGAAAAATAAGCAATTTTTTCTCTCAGATGGCTGAAAATGATATCTGCATCAAGCAATAATCTTTTCTCAACACCACAGATCATTCACTTCTTACAGCACTTAAGTTCAAAGAATCAATGGAAAACACCAAGAAAAAAAGCATCAAATCTATCCAAACCATCTAACCATACAGGAAGTAGAAAGGAGGAACATGACTGTAGACTTTACACACAGTGTGTCCGAAAAAGAAAGCAGCAGTCTAGTACATTAAGTGGCTTATCAGGCAACATATACTGCCTGATGAAGGTGTTTTTTAAACTTTCACACATCGCCGGTGTGTGTGTGTGTGTATGGGAGGAGAAGGTGTGCTCTCCAGCACAAAGTGACACGCTCACAGCCTTCAAGACTCATGCAACAGACCGTCTGGACCCAAAACCCCAAGCGCAGTGTTTTGAATGGCCCCTAGACAGCTTTTAAACACCAAACTTGCCGTCGTGCTCACAAACCCCTCCACTGTAGCGCCAGCGGAAACTCGTAATGAGATTAGTTGGTGTGCGCAGACATTACTTCGCCATGACTAAATGTGCGCTCTTCCTGCACACACAGACTGCAGTGGAAAATTCAGGGAGCTCCTACTGAAGAGAGGGAGAAAAGAGAGTCATGAAGGACTTCTCTCCACGACCACATTTCTCCAGAGAGAGCTGCAGCTCTTGAAATTACGCAGACTGATCTGAGAATGTGTGTCTGTGTCCAAACAGTGGAGTGTGGATGCTTCAAATGGCATTGCATTTGATAAGCAAAATAGCAGAGAGGGTTTGTTTACTGCATTGAATCTAATTGGCTGTTTGATCGAAATGATGATGGTTCCTCTTTTAGAATATTTCAGGGAAAATACAGAAATATTAAAGCTACAAAATAATGAAATACACAGAACTTGTTTTTAAATGCCAACTGGAGACACCAAAACCTGCATAAGTGCAAATCTATCCAACCAATCTAACCATACAGGAAGTAGATAGGAGGAACTTTACACACAGTGTGACAGTGACGGTGTCCAAAACTCCAAAACAGAAGGAAACGGCCTCGAAAGTGACATTCGTTTTAAAGAAAGATGACACGAGCACATTATAAACATCATCATTTTTAAATGTAAAACAAGAGTTCAAGTATCAGTATTTGGACACTTTGTGGTTGTCATAGATGAACATGTTCATAAGCGGTGAACTTGAGTACACCATGATTTAGGAAAGCTCTAGCATCGTCTGCTACTCCATTCACGTAAGAGTGACTTACAGTAACGTGTCCAAATACTTTTTTCTCGGTCACAAACATCGATCATCCCCAGCATATCCAGATGTAGGGGTAACATCAGCTCTATAGGGCTGAACTGAAGTTTCTTTGTTTGCCCCAATGACTCATTTTCAAGATGCTGTCTGCTGCCAGTTTCAATCCGGAAGCGCATGGCAATTAGTCTGCTGCTGTTTCCAGACAAACCAGAAACTCTACTAGTGCGTTTAAAGCGCCAGGAGCCACATTTCAGCCCTTTCTAACAGCCCTGCTTTTCAATGTTTAAATTATACATCACGAACTCGTGAGCTCAACAGGTATTCAAACTTTCAACAGTCGTGCGTAAACGGTGCGTAAATTGCGCGTAAGTAACGGGAACGGTGGACACTTGAAGTGTCTATTATTGATAGAAGAGATTCGTTGGTTTTAGTACAGAAAAGTCTTTCAGTTGTATACATTAAAGTCTTAAACATCACTTCTGAACATTTCAAACAGCTCCTTCATTTGGATAGGTTCATTCTTTTTTTGAGGATATCAAGTTTCAGTCCTGTACTTTGGAAGCTTTCTTCCTTTTATTTGTTATTGTGAGGTAATTACACATTTGTAAACATTTTTAACACGTTCAGATAGTTTGGACGGATTATTCACGTACCTGTGCTTAACGGTCGGGTCCTTTTTCACTTTATTAAAAAGAATTCCGTATAATGCGCTGTTTTTCCATGCTGTCGGCCGTCTCGGCAGCTCTCAGTCGGACTGTAATGGGATCCCGACTGTTTTCTCTCTCTCTCTTTCTCTCTCTCTCTCTCTGAGCAGGAAGTTGGTGCAGGCAGACAGCGAGCCGGCTCACTTCCTCTCGCCGTGCGCTATTCCCCAGGCGCTCGGCCCGTCTGTGTAAACACGCTTTTCCTCCTCCAGCCACCATCCGATATTCAAGAACACGAGCACACACACGCGCACGCGGCTGCGGACGCGCGCACAAGCAGTGTACTGTAACCTGAATCTGCGGCGAGAGGAGCACACTGACGTCACCCTCTTCCTGCCCGGGACCCGCCGGGAGGAGCCCGTGTTCCTTCCTCCA
The DNA here is from genome assembly GCF_024489055.1 of Chanodichthys erythropterus. NCBI lineage: Eukaryota > Metazoa > Chordata > Actinopteri > Cypriniformes > Xenocyprididae > Chanodichthys > Chanodichthys erythropterus. The sequence continues at coordinate 6,348,792 of NC_090228.1, forward strand.
CACACATTTTGTGTGTGTGTGTGTGTGTGTGTGTGTGTGTGTGTGTGTGTGTGTGTGTGTGTGTGTGTGTGTGTGTGTGTGATTCTAACGTGCGGGGATCAAATTGCTAGAAAATTTCCTCATAACTAAATCTGGAATCTGGAAAAAATATTCTTAAAGAGAATATATAGGTCATTCTATGAAATGGGTTGCTTTTCCCTTTTGACATGGTGATTTTCAAGTATACATTTTAAACATACTGTCAAACAAAAACGTGTTAAAGTGCTAATAATTTAAATTGTGCCATCTTAATACCTTTTAATATGTACTGGGGATATGATTATGTCTGCAGAACAACTACAAGTTGTTCTGTCAGCCTTATGCAAAGCTCCTTGAAAAGGCAATTTAAGGTTATTTCCCCACAAATATCTACTTTTTTGCATATATTTTGCTTGTATTAACATGCTTACACCGCATGGAGACAGAGATGGGGACAAACGCAACATAAATAAATAAATAAATAATATCAGTTGTCAAGTATGCTTTATTAGCATACACAAAAGACATGCAACGCAACATCATATTCAATACAAGTAACAACAGTGCAAATAAACAATTGTAACATGTAAAATGTATGAAGTGCATATAAAACTATACAGTATATCTCTGTACAACAAATAAATCTCTCTCTCAGTAAATTGGTGGCATGGGGCTCCACAAGGGGGTGGAACCATCTTCCGATTTCCTGGAGGGATATTCACTGACAGGAAGCCGGATTCTTCAACACACACACACACACACACACACACACACACACACACACACACACACACACACACACACACACACACACACACACACACACACACACACACACACACACACACAAATTCTGTCTTTAGCACCATGCATTCATGTGATGCTGTATCTTTGAGTGCTGATATTAGTCAGTAGGCCTAAATCTGTCCACTTGAAATGCACACAATTTAAGGGGCATATGAAATCATTTATGATCTTAGCGAGTACCCTGTTTTTAAAATGTTTGTTCATTATCTGCCATCTAGTGGAGGATGAAGACATTACAACAAGCGCATGTACACGTCATTACAAAAACTGACGGCCGCCAATCTTTGAGTTAAAATTATTCCTCTTATTCTTGTTCATCTTGTTAAAAGTCATATTCATTATAACTCTACAGTATTGACAAAACCAAATTTAATTTTAAATGGTCTTGAACTGATTGATAAAAAATGCAAGAACATTTACTGCTAAAAACAAAATTTCTTTTGGAACTCTATTATTGATAATATTAATTGGAAGGCTGCTGGTTAATCCCCTTTAAATACACTGTGTGCAGAATTATTAGGCAATTTGATTTTCTGATCATAATTGTTTTCCAAGCACATTTTACCAATTCCAAACCACATCAATCTTAATAACTACTATTAATATTGTTTTTAATAATTTGTAAGTGATATATAATTGTTCATAAAGGCTGGAAATGAAAAATGCCTTATATTCAGGTGTGCAGAATTATTAGGCAGGTTTTCTTTTTATGAGCCAAAAAAAGAGATTTAACTCAGACTGAAAAGTCAAAAAATATTAAATACTCATGAGAAGGACGCAATACTAATGTAATACTAGAAATTGCAAAGTTAAAGCATGACCCAGGGACAGCAAAATGCTCATTGGGTCAGCGGGGTCATACAAAAACAGGTGGAAAAGAAAAGACACATGTTAACTGCAAAATAATTAAGAATTTAGGTGAAGAATTAAGTGTGACACCATCAGGAACCCTTTAGTCTCCAGTTTCCAGAACTGCAACCGACCTGAAGTCTCCAGAAGTGCAAGGTGTCAGGATCTCAGAGACTTAGGTTAGCTAAAGAATCCTAAAAAATGACCCACTCTTAATAAGAATCACAAGCTGAAGTGTTATAAAATACATGAAGACTGGGTTTTTATAGGCCTTATAGACAGACAGATTGAGAGTGACTCCTGAAGGACCAGCACCACATCCTCTTGTACCACTGTTTGAAGAATTTATCTTCCAGAATCTGGCAGTAAGTTTTGGAAGATCATATTTAGTCCATCGCAAGACGGACATTTCAGGATAAGAGATGATAATTCTGCACACAGTGTATTGTATCAATAACAAAACTAAAGAAATACATTTTCAAATTCTGCATACCATCTACCCTGTTAAATCAATAATTTCAAGATACTCTGATATTGATGATTTATGCTCCTTTTGCAAAAATGAGAAAGAAGTGTTAACACATTTATTTTTTGATTGTAAAAATTACCCAACATTTTTGGAAGGAAATGGCAGAATTTATTTTTAATCTAGTAAAGGATAAATACTGTTTTTCTTTAAAGGATATTATTTTGGAAAACAATGTTAACAAAGGTCTTGAATACATTGTTAACTTACTCATATACTGCTGGCAAAATTTTATATACATAAACAAAAATGCTTAAATCCCCAATGTTTAAGGTATTTTAGTGGAATTTGATTGTTTTATATCTACTCTGAAATTGTTAAAAAACAAAAAGTCATTAACATGCTTAAAATATTATGATTTTATTTTATTTTGGATCCTCTGTTACTAATTAATGTCACACTTATCTTATGCTCTGTTTGTAAATTGTTCTTTTTCACATATATATATATATATATATATATATATATATATATATATATATATATATATATATATATATATATATATATATATATATATATATATATATATCTTTGAGTTAAAATTCAAGGCACAATATGTAAGCTTTTTGCATTAAAATATCCAAACAACCACTAGAACAATGTTAGTTAGCCTATACACTTTTGTCTTGTGTACTTACATTATCTCATAATCCACATCATACCCGCGTTACCTTTGTTTTTATTTTGTAGAAAGCATGGAAACACCAAAGATGCTTTAATATATTATGTGTTTTATTAGACAAGGGAACAACTGTTTGAAAACTAATCATGTTATATAGCTCAACACAAGAAGTCTTATTGTTTAAATCTCGTTTTCTTGATTTACCATGTTTTACCGGCTAATATCAATCTAGCTGAAGTGTGCAACAAGTAGCCACCGAGCGAACACTCAGAGTAGCATTATAACAACTTTCAACACACAAATGCATCTAATATGATAAAACAGCATTGTAGCCTACATATTGTGCCCTAAATGTTGAAATAATTATTATTATTATTATTATATAGAATGGCATTATGATCTAGAAAATATAATTTTCTTTATTAAAAGATTTTTTTTTTTCTTTTTCAGATTCACCATTTTTTTAAAAAATATTTTTAAATGATCTACCATAAGTATACATTACACCGGTTACGGCCCTGCTGACGACAGACATCAATGTTTTTTGTTGTACAAACACCCTCAGCCGCTAGAGGACAGTAATTCATCGTTCTTGCAGAGAAGTATATAAAACTACAACTCCAATAATGCAGCTTAGCCCGCCGGTGTCACGTGACTGTGTGTGGGTTAAAATCCTTTCGCAGCGCGAGCTGACTGTTCTCTGTCTCAACCATGACTCCTGTGTCAGACCCCAGCTCGTTCTCTTCCATCTCCAAGTGCTCTACCAAGCACTTAAATCTCACTTACCATGTTGACTTTGACAGGCATGTGCTCAAAGGCAAAGTCGCCCTGACTGTGGAAGTTCTGGAGGATAAATTCTCTTCTCTGGTACAGTTTTCGCTTTATCCATCAAATCTGTCATTGTGTTTGCTTGACTTAATCACTACAGGTCACAGACACACATCTGCATGATCTACATTTAGTGTGCTGTTGCTTTGATTCATTCTGATTAAGTGGATTATCTAATAGATTTTTACTAGTCTAACCGAAAAAGATGCTAGTTGCTACTGATTTCTTTTAAAAATAGATGTTAGTCGTTAAAACTGCCTGTCATGCAGTAACAGTAGTTTCAGCTGTAGATCAGGGCTAGGTTACATATTTACCTGAACTTGATACAGTAATGATGATATCCGTAACGTAACCTGATAACTTGCATTCAAAGTTTCTTGTTTTATGTATTTGATACGTTCATTCAACCATCATCTTCTGTAAATGCATGCGCATATGCTGCTTTGATTTGTCATATATTGCTAAATATATTCAATTCAATTCACATTTATTTGTATAGCACTTTTCATAATACATATCTTTTCAAAGCAGCTTTACAGAGAATGCATGTCAAAATTACAATATTAGAAGAATGCAGTTAGCAAATAATGTAATAATTTGTGCAATTAATTTACAAACACTGTTAGCATTTAATTTTAAGGTAGAAGCAATGAGATCCTGGAAAAATGAAATACATCAACAATAATTGGGATATATAGAAATTTGGGAATGTGCATATCTCATCATCATCATCAATAATGAGGTCTATTAGTCATGGACTGTGTACCTGGTTTACTGCACCTGACCTGAACTTTGATTTCAGGAGCTGTCATATCACACTGATGGACTTTTTACCTGGTGCAACTTGTCAGAAGATTTCAGATAAATAATAACTTGCTTAACTCCATTTCACAGGTGTGCGGTTCAAACAAATATAACGTAAATTATTTTTAATGGCTTGTTTTGACAAGATGAGACATGCATTATTTACTATCTGCTATCAAATGCCTTAAAGCATGCCTGTTTGTTGAAAGCATATAGTTTACAGAAACATATATACAGGTATAATATTCAGCTGTTGTGTTAACAGACAGTAAATGGACAGTTTGTGTTATTATTTCATTAAATGTCATATTTTTCTAACAGATAAAGGCATATATTCTGTGTTCTCTCTCCCTCTCTTTCTTTCTAGACTCTGGACTCAAATGACCTGAAGATCTTTAAGGTTTCTGCAAATGGCCAGGCTGCGCAATTTGCATTGGGGACTAAGCATAAATTTAAAGGATCCCCTTTGGAGATCACCCTGCCTTTTGAACTGTCCCGGTAAAGCCACAAACTTGTTCTGTACTGAGAGATTCCTGTTTTTTTTTTTGTTTTTTTTCTCAAACATTTAAGTGGTTTCACTGCCAACATATATGCTGCTTTAAACATGCATACAAATGCATGCTATACTTTGTGAACAAAGTTGTGAGCTAAATATGACAAAATCTGTTTTCCTTAAAGGAAAGAAATACTGAATTATTTTGTAATTAATATTTAAATCTTTAATTTTTAAATAAATTAAATTATATTACTACAAAAAAATGCAAGAATTAATTGTGCATTCAGTTTAAATGTCAGTTTTATTCATTTATTTATAAAAATTAAATGTATATACACAGTATATACAGTATATATATATATATATATAAAAAAATATATATATATATATATTTATATATATATATATATATATATATATATATATATATATATATATATATATATATATATATATATATATAATATAAAATTTGCAATTAGCCTGCAGCAATTTTCCTGCAGTCAGTTACTGTTTTTAATGGCTTTAAATGTATATAATTATCCTTAAATGTTATCATATTAACTTTGACAGCCCTATTAATTTCAGCACAAAGTTTTTCATCTTCATTTTAAGTTGTATTGCAATTATCTGTGTTTTAGTGGGCAGCACGTGATTGTGGAGATTGAATATGAGACGTCTCCTAGTGCCAGAGCTCTGCAGTGGCTGACCCCCAAACAGACTGCTGGGAAGAAACATCCATACATTTTCAGCCAGTGCCAGGTACCTCCTCGCCCTCTCTCATCTTTCCACAACCACCCTGCATGTGTGTGTGAAGATGTGCATGAACCACACAACTACTTCCGCATACTCTGTAGTTTCAGCATGTTCAGACAGTTACTCTGAACGCATATTAGTATTTTGTGGCTGTCATTTGATTACAACAATGAATCCTGTTCTCAACATGAATTAACTTGAGCCTGCTGAAATGTTCTTATAAACATATTTTCTTTCCAGCTGTGCATTCTGAATAATAATGAAATATATTTCCCACTAACCTGCAGCAGTCTAGTGCTCGTATTCTCATTTAACGGTGTTTTTGCTCTTACTGATCATATTTCAAACCTGTTGAGTTTGACCCATAAAAAGGATTGCTGCACAAGTTGGCACTCTTATTCCAGTCTTTTAAAATGGTAGAATGAATGAATTAAATAAATGTGTTAAATATTAATTAATCTTAAACAATAATGCACACAGTATAGAGGAGAATGACAGCTCTAGTCCCTGTAATATTAATAAATAATTTTGGTATAAACATGTAAATTACATACAGTGAAATGATTGACAATGAAAAATGACAGAATAGTGATTAAAATGTTTAATACAAATAAATAAAGTTTCGTCCTGATCTTATTCATCAGGTCTCGTACACTTCAGCAAAGAGCGGTTTTAACATTAAAGGGGACATATCATAAAAATCGGACTTTTTCCTTGTTTAAGTGCTATAATCTCCAGTTTGAACAATGTAAGGCTGAACACCGTTACTGATAGTCCTCATTTTGGCTGCGTGAGATTCTCCAGCTTTGTTGTTGTTGAGCAACCGAAGCTCGAGCTGTTAAAGCTCCACCCTCTTTTGGAAAGCGGGCTGGGAGCAGCAGCTCATTTGCATTTAAAGGGACACACAAAAACGGCGTGTTTTATCTCACACCCAAATAGTGGAAAATTTGACAAGCTATAAGAAATGATCTGTGGGGTATTTTGAGCTGAAACTTTGCAGACACATTCTGGGGACACCAGAGACTTATATTACATCTTGTGAAAAGGGGGCATAATAGATGCATGTTTTGTAAAACCAGTGCTATGTAGTTTATCACGCAAGTCACAAACTGCTAATTCTAGGAAAGACAAATCTATCAGAGTCACTGCAAATAATGCATTAACAGTCACATCCGTTACTGTAAACCTTTATTTTTGCGTGATGCTGCACACACGTTTGTAGGTGTCAGTATAAGCAAATGTAACTAACTCATTAAAATGCACTGAGCACTTTTTTGTACTTGTATGAACTTGTATGAAGATTTTCAAAAATGTATTTTTTTTTTATGGAAGGAATTTAAATATTAGCCACACTGACACATCGGCATGCGTGCAGCATCATGCAAAAATAAAGATTTACAGTCACAACATTCAGCGACATGTTCCACGATGGTGTCAGTGGTACATGCCACTATCCACTGCCACAAGCTTTAAGTGACACATGCCTATATGCACTGACACATGCCAGTGAAGATGGATGTGTCACTAAGCACTAAGCAAAACATGTGCCATTGGCTTCTGTGCATCAGATGCCCTGTCACTTAATGTTAAAACTGCTACAGCTTCTGCATAGTGGTCACTAGTTTTTTTTCAACCTGTGGTGAAATAATCATATATAGTATGTATGTTTACCAGCTGCTGCTTTCTCAGATCCACTTTGGTCGGGTTAAAACTTCAGGTTGATTGGCGTTTGGTCAACTAGTTGAAATAAATAAGTTCTATTTCAAAACAGAAGTGTGCCTCAAAGCTCAGTGCAAGTAGTCCGTTTCCTTGAAATATTGTCATTTGTGCAATCTTGCCATACAAACCACAGTGTTAAAGTGTGCTTCTTCTTCCCCAGCTTATCAGTATATCAACAGCTACTTCATTTCACAACCCATCTGACACTATCATTGGTAGATAATTTTTTAAACTTATCACTACTAAGTGTTTGTCTGATTAGTTTTGAAAAACTAAAACCATCAAAATAAAAAAAAAAATTGTTACTTTTAATAAAATAAAAACATAAAACTAAAAATGAATAAAAACTATGCGCATATTTTACAAAAAACAAAAACCCACATTAATATCACTAAAACTTTGGAAAATATAAACATAAAATCTAATTCAAAATATTATAATAGTAGCTCAGTGATACTAAAATAATTTTTTTTTTTTAAATACATTTTTGGTTCTATAACATTTCAGACTTTTCATATGATATATTTTATGGTTTTGGTTGTCAGTTTATAAGTAAACTACATGGGTTTTCCCATTTTTTAGGCTTCTATTCCAGAAACATTCACCGCAATCACAAATGTTCAGTTTTAAACCATTGTGTGTTTGTTTTCCATTTTCATGTACTCTTTCTATTCAAATCAGGCCACTCACTGTAGGACCATGGTGCCTTGTCAGGACACTCCATCAGTGAAGCACACTTACTATGCCCAGGTAACATACATGAATAGCTCAAAGTACTAAGTGCTAAACAATCTAAACTGAAAGGAAAATCATACTAATTAAAATCCACAGTTGTTCTGCCGGTAACACTGGGTATATTGTACTGTGTCTCAGGTGTCTGTCCCCAAAGAGCTGGTGGCTTTGATGAGTGCATTGCGTGATGGTCAGGAACCGGATCCGAGCGACAGCAGCCGAGTCATCTATCGCTTCAGACAGCCGGTCAGTGTCTCTTCCTCTTCTTCAATGGAGAGTTGGTTTCGAAATGAAAGTACGTCACAAAATATATATCAGTTTTTCTTTCTTGTAGGTCCCTATGCCATCTTACCTCATTGCCCTTGTAGTTGGCGCTTTGGAAAGCAGGTGATCCTTTTCCTTTTGCTCTTCCTCTCAGCTTCTATCTTTTTTGTCATGATGTCACAACCATGCTTTTTTTGCATATGACCACCACGTTTACATATTCAGTGCTCAGCATTTAGTTGTGACTATTGTTACTTATTTCACATCCAAAGAGGTTAGCCAATCATAAGAGGCCATTTACATAAAGATGTATTAAAGGTACAATTTTAAGGGCCATAAAAGGGTGGAATTTGGTGTAGTAAACCTTGATCTACATTATAAGATGACTTGAATATGGCCATTTGCAATGTGGCAAACGAATGTTTCATTTTTGAGAAGTGACAAGAACATCACACCAGCCTGTGGCTTACAGACATCACACATTATTTTCCTATTCAGTAATTCATAACTTCTCTGTTTTTACATTTTATGTGCACGCATTCCATATCAGGTGTAAATAATCATTGCTTGTGGCTTTCAGGGAAATCGGTCCCCGGTCCAGAGTTTGGTCTGAGAAGGAGTATGTGGAAGAGGCAACATTTGAGTTTTCAGAGGTGAGATGAAGATTCGGTTTTGATGTGCTAGACCAGAGGTGTCCAATCCTGCTCCTAAAGAGCTCCAACCCCAATTAAACACACCTGAACAGCTAATCACGGTCTTGCTAGGCATACTAGAAACTTCCAGACAGGTGCATTGAGGCAAGTTAAAGCTAAAATCTCCTGGACACTGGCCCTCCAGGACTGAGTTTGGACACCCCTGTGCTAGACTGAGTTTTCAGCACATAGGGAGATTGTGATAAACACGTTGAGCATGTTTACATGCAAACCGATGAAACAGAAAGGCAAGTAAACCGCGTTCACAGGACTTTATTAAATGTATAACCTGGTAAATCTAATTATTTGTGTATCTGAGAGTGAGTACACTATTTGTTGTGTGAGATGTGAGGTTAAATTAGCAGTATTTTGACTAAACCACTTCTACTTCGGCTGCTCATACTAACATTTTTTGGGATCCAGAGTTTGAGATGCTGTCTGGTTGCACCTAAATCCGCAGTAAGGCCTATTTCCTGTTAAATATCACATGCGCACTTCAATAAGCTGACAGAATGCAGGTTAATGTGTTTACATGCTGGCTGTATGCTTAAAGGGTTAGTTCACTCAAAAAAAATTACTCACCCAAGACTTTCATTCATTTTCGGAACACAAATTAAGATATTTTTTGATGAAATCCGAGAGCTATCCGACTCCTCCGTAGACAGCAATTTAACCACCACTTTCAAGGTCCAGAAAGGTACTTTGTTAAAATAGTCCACGTGACTGCAGTGGTTCAACCAAAGCGAATTTCATAATTTCTATGGACGAGTCAGATGCCTAAATGTCTTAATTTGTGTTCTGAAGATGAATGAAGGTCTTATGTGTTTGGAAAGACATGAGGGTGAGTAATTAGGGACACAATTTTAATTTTTGGGTGAACTAACCCTTTTAAGCCGTTTATAACTTTACTCCAATAAACAAAATGGGTTAAAGGTGCAGTAAGCAATTTCTGAGAAACTTTGAAAGTGGATGAGACCGAGCACACTTGTAGCCAGTCAGCAGTAGGGGGCGTATCTACTCATGATGGGGGAGGAGAGATGAGGGTTTGAAGAAAAACTGTAGAAAGAGAAATGGCTGAGAAACATTACAAAAGAGAAAAGATCAGAGGAATATCATTGGAAAAAGAAGGATTATGATCAAGCAAGAGCTTTAGGACCCACGTTAATATTAGGAAAGCTTTCCAGCGCTAGAGAGGGAAGGCCTGGAAATGGATGCAGAGGTTGTGTTGTTTCTGCTCCATATGTGAGTAACATTGGTTTTGTTGTTTCACAGAACCAAAATATGCTGTTGTTGTAGGAGCTGCTGGCGACTAACAACAAACTCTTGCTAGTATACTCCTGTGTCACTTTTTTTGTTCTTTCTTGTCACTAATCAACTTTGCTTTATTGTTCATGAAGCATTATTTTGCTTCGCTTCAGCTGTGATGAAGAGTCATCCACTCTTGCATTGCATGTTCGTGCATTTTGGGGATGGACAAATGAAGGGGGGGGGGGGGGGTGGGTTGACTTCATATTTCTCAGAAATCACTCACTGCACCTGTGTTTACATGACCACATTCATTTCCGGCTTATAATTTTTTGCTATGTGATGTGGCTAACACACAATGAAGATAACACTCTTTACTCTTTTGCTTCATTAGACTGAGACCATGTTGAAGACGGCTGAGAGTCTGGCAGGACCGTATGTGTGGGGCCAGTATGATGTCCTGGTGCTGCCTCCATCTTTTCCGTATGGGGGCATGGAGAATCCCTGTCTCACATTTGTCACCCCCACTGTACTGGTCTGTATCATTCCCCTTCATACAAATACTGTATGCACTTAACTCTAAACTTCTGTAGATAGTAAATGCATTCACACAGACATGCAATGCCACATTCGCAAACTGAAAGTCACAGGTTGTCAACCACAGTCTATAAGGATGCTGCATGGTGTCCACTTCTTCTTTGTCTGCACACGAAGTTTATAAAACAGAAATGTGTTAAAGGTGCCCTAGAATTAAAATTTGAATTTATCTTGGATAAATTTAAATTACAAGAGTTCAGTACATGGAAATGACATACAGTGAGTCTCAAACACCATTGTTTCCTCCTTCTTATATAAATCTCATTTGTTTAAAAGACCTCCAAAAAACAGGCAAATCTCAACATAACACCGACTGTTACATAACAGTCGGGCTCATTAATATGTACGCCCCCAATATTTGCATATGCCAGCCCATGATCGAGGCATTAGACAAGGGCAGCCAGTAACGTCTGGATCTGTGCACAGCTGAATCATCAGACTAGGTAAGCAAGCAAGAACAACAGCGAAAAATGGCAGATGGAGCAATAATAACTGACATGATCCATAATAACATGATATTTTTTGTGATATTTGTGAATTGTCTTTTTAAATGTTTCGTTAGCATGTTGTTCATGTACTGTTAAATGTGGTTAAAGTTACCATCGTTTCTTACTGTATTCACGGAAACAAGAGCTGTTGTTATTTTCATTATTAAACAATTGCAGTCTGTATAATTCATAAACACATTCTTTATAAATCTCTCCAACAGTGTAGCATTAGCTGTTAGCCACGGAGCAGAGCCTCAAACTCATTCAGAATCAAATGTAAACATCCAAATAAATACAATACTCACATAATCTGTTGTATGCATGTAGCATGCATGACGAACACTTTGTAAAGATCCATTTTGAGGGTTATATTAGCTGTGTGAACTTTGTTTATGCAATGATAGTGTCGAGAGCTCGGGAGGGGGCGGAGAGCGCGAGCAATTAAAGGGGCCGCAGCCTGAATCGGTGCATTTCTAATTATGCCCCAAAATAGGCAGTTAATTAAAAAAAGTCTATGGGGTATTTTGAGCTGAAACTTCACAGACACATTCAGGAGACACCTTAGACTCATATTACATCTTGTAAAAAAACATTCGATGGCACCTTTAAAATATTGTATACACCATTGTTCAAAAGTTTGTGCCAGTAAGATATTTTTAATAATTATTCAGCAATGACAATGAAAAGTGACAGTAAAAACATTTATAATGTTATAAAAGTTTTTTTTTTTTGTAACATAGGTTTTTGTAACATCAGTTGTATTCTTGTGCTCTTTTTCAGGCTGGAGACAGGTCCCTTGCTGGCGTAAGTCAGTTGTGTGCATTTACAAAATGTGATTAAAACCATTTTAATGAGGATTTGTTTGAAACCACTTATCTGAATATCCTCTGTGCTTATGGTTGTGCTGCAGGTCATCGCTCATGAGATTTCCCACAGTTGGACTGGGAACCTGGTGACCAATAAGACCTGGGAACATTTCTGGTCAGTCCAACACATTGAGCTTTCACTGAATATGCAGATTAGAATATGCAAAATAGGCACACAAGGCTCCACCTCCCATGATGTTCTTTTGGTTGTAATGATTGGACATTGTTCCATAGTGCATTTAACTAATTTAATTGATTTCAAAATAGCTAGACCTTGTTTTCTATAACATATGAGATTGATAAGATATGAGACTTTAATCTGTAACCCTCTGCAGGTTGAACGAAGGTCATACGGTGTATATTGAGAGAATGATTGCCAGGTGTATGGAGAGTGAACAGCTCAGGCAGTTTAAAGGCATCGGAGGATGGAAAGAGCTTCAAGAGTCTGTAAGTCACACATACAGAAAAACCGAGAAATAATAACGTGTTCTCGGCATATGCAGATAGACATCCCATAGAAATATTGTGATCTGCTGTTATCTGACCCTCACAGGAAATTATGGCCGATGAACAAAATGTGTGAAAAAGAAAAAAAAAGTCTGTCTGGCAACTTCCTGTTGCAATTAACTGGTAAAGTAAGTCACTGTTGTATCATTTTGAAGGTGAAACAGTTTGGCGCGACTAATGTCCTCACAAACCTTGTCCCAAATCTGCATGAGGTGGACACGGATGAAGCCTTTTCCTCTGTGCCTTATGAGAAAGGATTCGCTCTGCTTTATCATCTGGAGGAACTGTTGGGAGGTCCAGGTACACACACAAAATACTTTCTCCTCTTCCAGTTCAATGTGCCGAGAGTTAACACTGCGGCTTTCAAAACATTGCTGTTTTTGTAATTCTGCTGCAGAATTGAAATCCTTCACATTTTATTATAATCTTTATTAAATTATTATAAAGGTTCATTATACACAACCAGTAATAAAAAATAATTATTTTTAATATTATCATTTTATTATAATATTATTATAGAGGTCTTCATGGGATTCGTAAAGTCCTACATTCAGCTGTTTGCCTATGGCAGTGTAACCACAGAGGAATGGAAGAACTATCTGTTCACTTACTTCAAAGACAAGGTGAGAATTAATACATTATGTACTTGAATATACATATACATGCATCATTTTTGTCAAAAAAAAAAATGATTTGATCTCATCATTTGGAACCATTCATGATGAAATCAAACTAATATCCTGTGAAAATCAAATATAATTCAATAGTATGTTAAAAAAGAATATATTTTCTTACTGTTGGATTACAAAATTATGATTAAAATCCCAGTAGCTTTTCTCTTTATGATTTTTTTTTTTTTTAAATTGTTCATGCCATCTCTTATGTACTATTAATTGCCGCTCAATTGTTTTGTGCTCTATGTACTGTGTAAATGTATCTGTCTCTTTGTCAGGTGGACATCTTGAATAAAGTGGACTGGAATGCATGGATGCACACTCCAGGAATGCCTCCCGTCAAACCACAGTGAGCACTGGAGCATGTGTTTGTGTGTGTGTGTGTGTGTGTCGTTCAGCTATTCCCATGTTGTTGGGACAAAATATCCCCATGTGGATAGCAATGCCAGAAATCAGTTTGAATCATTGTCTATTAGAATATGGAAAACATGGAAACCTGACATATGTTTGTGTATGCGATTTGAATTGAACTTGGCCTCTTTTGTGCACAGGTATGACACCACTATGGCCGATGCCTGCACTGCTCTGTGCCAGAAATGGGTGAAGGTGAGTCTTTCTCCAGTTAAAGGTAGGGTAGGCAACTTCAGAGAGGTTAGCAATAGCAAGCTAGCTTTGAAAGTATGAGATCCACCCTCCCTTCAGTGTGTTTTCAGTAATTTTGGTGCTGATGGTGTTTCCAATAAAACACATAATTCTGAGGACGTGAACAGCTCAGAGTAGAACTGTCACGTCAACAGTCGCCATTGTGTAATTACAGTAGTTCTGGAATAAACGCAGCATAAGCTCGTTGTTTTTTGGGTATGGAAATACATGTTGACCAGCAGGTAGGACATCCTGTCATTGCATTTATGGTCCTGAGACTTCCGCAGATATATATATATTAGACCACTTCTATTATTGATTATCAGGATGTGAAGAGAGTTTCAACCAGTATAACAAAAAGTGTTTATGAAAAACATTGCCTAGCTTACCTTTTAAATTACAAGCCTTTCACAGTTTTCAAGCTTTTTCTAAATTACACAGATTTTAAGACTAACCTCTCTTCCTCTTTCTCTGTATGTTTGTGCATTTTTAGGCAAAAGAAGGGGATCTTACGAGTTTCACTGAGGCAGATGTGAAACAATTAAACTCTCCTCAGCTCATTGAGTTTGTGGCTTTGTTGCTCCAAGAGGTACTAAATAAGTTAAAACAGGTTAAAAATCCCATTGGCGTAGGTACCTGGTCATATCTCGGGACCACAATATCTTGTTTGGCCTGTTTTGTCTTGGGTTTGTGAGTTTGTTCGCATTCTTTTATGTATACATTATATATATTTATTTTTAATTATTTAATTACATTTCAAAGATCTAATTTAGTCTGTAATTCCCCAGTATGTTGATGCAGACTTAAGTAATGCTGTACCAAATAAAACACATTCAGCACTTCAGATCATATAAGACATAGAGGAACAGAAAGCAGAAGTAGGTTTTGAAATGTGTCTGTTTATATATTTATAGACTGCATAGCAATAGCTAAATATTAAAACGGGTAACAAGTGCAAGGTCTGCACACCTACATGTTGCGGCTGATTTTGCCTCTGTCAGGGTGTGAGTGGTGTTTGTTACTCACATCCTGATGAGGGCAAAATCAGCCGCAAAGTGTAGGTGTGCAGACCTTGCACTTGTCACCTGTTTTAATATTTAGCCATGATAAAATAAAGTTATCTATAAGATTCAAGTGCCTTGGACCATTCTTAATTTTACGAGTAACTATCCCTTGCACCCAAAGAGCACCGAGACGAAACTCATACCCCGTGCAGCACTTCTTTTGCATTTTTTTCTTCGCATAGCAATAGCACTTGGTGAGTTTTGCACAAGCAACAACAGTTCACATTTTTATTGTAAATGTGATTTTGTTATATAGATATATATATATATATATATATATATATATATATATATATATATATATATATATATATATATATATATATATATATATATGCAGTCTATAATTACATTTTAAAGATCTAATTTAGTCTATAACTTTTATAAGTTTTTATAAGTTTCAGATCAAAAGACAGAGGAACAGAAAGCAGAAGTAGTCTTGAAATGTCCATTTGTTTCCTCCATGTATTGCCTGTATCAGGAGCCCCTTCCTCTGTCCCATGTGAAGAAGATGCAGGAGGTCTACCAGCTGAACAGTGTTAAAAATGCAGAGGTTCGCTTCAGGTAAGCAGCCGACCTGTTTCTTTGAATTATCTGATTATTATGTCCAGTTTTTCAGTGATTCACGTTAAATTGTTTGTTTATGCAGGTGGTTGCGTGTCTGTGTGAGGGCACATTGGGAGGAAGCCGTTCCCCTGGCGCTGAAGATGGCTACCGAACAGGGCAGAATGAAATTCACTCGCCCGCTCTTTAAGTAAACTCATTAACTTGTTCTGAGCAGTGCATGATTGGACCAATAACCGCAACAACATTTAACGGAGTCACTTGTTGAAAATGGAGCAAAAGAAAAAAAAAAAATGAACAGGATGTTACAGAGAGTTTTGTAATTTCCTTGCTGCCGTGAGCAACCAAACATTTCATTGACTTTGACCCTAAAAACTTCTGTTTTTAATGGTCCAGAGCTCTTCAAGACCATTTCAAAGTCTTAGTGTGCACTTTCTGACCTCCTTCTCTCTCTTTTTTTAGGGAAGTTTACAACTTCTCCAAGTACAGCGACGAGGCAGTGAAGACTTTTAAGGAGCACCGTGGAGCACTGCACCCTGTCACAGCGATGCTGGTGGCCAAAGATCTGAAAATTGATGGCTAAAATGCTGCTCTCTGACCTCCTTATGTGCAGACTGTGTTTCTGTGCTTCAGCTTAGTGCTTGGATGCAAACCTGCATCTCACAACTTTAGCAAATGGATTAATGTGCAGAATGTTTCTCTCATTGGCCAAAGCTTGGCTTTTTAATGTCTTGGAGGTTTCAGTCTCAGGGCTTAGAACAAAAAACAAGGAGTTTCAGTATCATGCAGTTTAGTGTTAAAAAGAGCATATCTTGGTATGAAGGATCCACTATATCCCTTTATTTGATAAGTCAAAAGTAATGTTCTGTAATAAACTCATGTGTACAAGAAATTTCTACTCTTTTCTCCAATAAAAATTGTGTTGATACTGAATAAGGTGCATGGCACCTAAACGTATGTATTTCATATGTACATATGCTCAACATGCATATGTTTTTCTTTTGAAACTCTCTTTCAGGTTGCACATTTCAATGGGCAGAAGTAGTTCATAAGGTAGCCTTTTTTGATTCTTCAGGGGATTCTTGGTTTCTTTTGTTTCTTTTAAGGAATCCTTAGTGGAACAAATGAAAACAAGATGCTGACATCAAATATTCTGAAATGATTTAGTCCAACAATCCTGAAGACATTGATTAGTTGTTTCAGGTGCAATTAACTAAAGTTGGAGCTAAAGGCCCTGTCCCAAATTGCACACTTCATGTGCTCTTGTGGACTTAAATTGGCGCAATGTCCGCATACCCCTTTAGTCTACAAGAATTGGAAGTGCTTTTCAATTGGGAGTGCTTCTCAATACTCATGATGTGTCTTCAGCTATAATAACACATCAACTCGACCTCTAGATGTCTTCCACTTAGTCATAGAACCACAGTTATGTTCATAACCAGGCTTATATTTCCTTTCGCTCTAAGCACTAGTGGAAGATGAATACTGCAGTCACATGGAGCCCCTTTGCAAAACAGTTGTGCAAGCAGAAAGCACTGCAGCGCACACCGCTGGCAAGGGAGTCACATTCAATCTGCAGAAATGTGAAAATGTGCAGGCTGAACCCCAAGTTACTGCAGCACAAATTTCAGAAAGCAACACTCCTCTGAACACTGCCCAGGATGTTGCCAAACATGCAGCCATCCGTTTGACCTCCCACCGTGCAGGTGGAGGTCCCAATGATACTCCTCTGAGGAAAAACTCCTTTGACCAAGGTGTTAAGGCTTGCATGCAATGATGTGTGACTCTTGATTTTTGTGCATTTGTCTCGTACGTTTTTGAATGAGCCATTGTTGGAATGGTCTGAGCCACAACAGTCCCAGTGGTACTACTATTGATGCTGCTGTGAGCTTCCCCAAGAGTCTCAGGAGAGCAATGTGGTGCTGAGTGCGGCCAACCTGAAAATGCCTTGCAGCCCACAGAATTGACCTTATTCTCTCTGGAGTTGGAACAGCCAATATTGTGACAGAGTTGGTGACGACAGGATTTTTTTTGAGAGAGAAATTGCCGAATTACACTTTTAATAATCTAATGTATATAAACTAATGATACAAATGTAAAAATAATATAAGAAACTGTACAAATGTTACTGCAGCTCGACAACAGCATATGTCACAATTGCTAGGCGACAAGAACAGTCCTCCATAGGTTAGACCATCCCATTTAACAACTCTCAGTCTGACCTTCAAGGCCTTCGAAGGCGTCGCTTTTGCAATTCGAGTCCTTCAAAGGATGCAGCCTTTGAATTGGGACACAGCCTTTATATGCACTTACGGTCTTGTGGACTTACAATGGCTGCCCTGGCAGTCCATGAGACCGTAAAGCACCCCATTTGTCATTTTAGGTTTCAAAAGGTTGCTTGCGAGCACCCTCATTGCAGTTGATATGCACCCTCAATGCACACTTTTGTAGAAAGTGCAGACTCATAGGAAGACCGCAAGTGTTTAGGGTGCAATTTGGGACAGGGCCTTATTAGAGTTATGGCAAGTTGCCCAGACTAATATGGTGGCGCTGTTGACATACAATCAAAGACTATAGAATAACACAAGACGTGTCACTCGTATCCGGTTGTTAAGTCTGACGTCACACGGCAGCGCTTCCGGGTCCTAACGCTCTATCTCATACCACAAGAAAACTACAAATGGTGCTAATATACATACACGATGTGGTGTAATACTACAAAAAATATATAATTATAACCTTTATCTCCATACCAAAATTCCAGATGGCCAGACAATGATTCATCTTTTATAAAATGTTAAAATATTAATATCTGTGACGCTGGGAGTACGGAGACTGTTGTGTAGACTGTAAGTATTTAAAATGTTTAACTTTTTAAAATGATTGATGTTTAAAATGAATAAATAGCGCTCATAAACGGCTGTCGATGGCATTTTCAAGTGAAACTAGTCGAGGCTTGGACCCGGAAACGGGTCACGACTTAAAGGGATAGTTCACCCAAAAATGAAAATTTGAGGTTTATCTGCTTACCCCCAGGGCATCCAAGATGTAGATTACTTTTTTTCTTCAGTCGAACGCAAATTGTGATTTTTAACTGCAACCGCTGCCGTCTGTCAGTCAAATAATAGCAGTGATTGGGAACTTGAACAATAAGAGTCGAAAAAACTTCCATAGACAAATCCAAATTAAACCCTGCGGCTCGTGACGGCATATTGATGTCCTAAGACACGAAACGATCGGTTTGTGCGAGAAACCGAACAGTATTTGTATATTTTTACCTCTAATACACCACTATGTCCAACTTCGTTCAGCTTCCGGCTAGTGAGGTCTGATCGCGCTCTGACAATGGAAGTGATGTCTCGCGCTCATTGAAGTCTATGGGCGAGACATCACTTCTGTCATCACAACGCGTTTTTTGACCTCACTAACAGGAAGCTGAACGAAGTTGGACATAGTGGTGTATTAGAGGTAAAAATTATATAAATAATGTTCGGTTTCTCGCACAAACCGATCGTTTCGTGTCTTAGGACATTAATGTGTCGTCACGAGCCGCAGGTTTTAATTTGGATTTGTCTAAGCAAGTTTTATCTACTGTTATAGTTGAAGTTCCCATATACTGCTATTATTTGACTGACAGACGGCAGCGGTTGCAGTTAAAAATCATAATTTGCGTTCGACTGAAGAAAAAAAGTCTCCTACATCTTGGATGCACTGGGGGTAAGCAGATAAACATCAAATTTTTCACAAAAGCAGCTTCACAATAGTAACAAATTCAAATTCTCCTGAAAAGCGGCTCTAACAAGCCAATAGTGTCATTATTAAGCTCAAGTCAGTTCAGTGTTATAAAGAATTAAAAATTCTGCACAAAATTTGACTTTTGGGGGTTGAATAATTTTGTACATGAATGTTTAGAGCAGTTTTAAACTTTACATTCTCAGAATCACTCAGATGTGTATTAAAAAAAACTTTGTATAATAGTTTACTGAAGCCTTTGATTAATTGTTTTCATAAAAATTTGTTCTCAGCAGCAAAATGTCTTGCAGGTTAAGGGGGTTGAATAATTTTGACTATTTTAAGTTGTATTGCAATTATCTGTGTTTTAGTGGGCAGCACATGATTGTGGAGATTGAATATGAGACGTCTCCTAGTGCCAGAGCTCTGCAGTGGCTGACCCCCAAACAGACTGCTGGGAAGAAACATCCATACATTTTCAGCCAGTGCCAGGTACCTCCTTGCCTTGTAATGCATTTGTGTGTGAATATGTGTGGTTCGGGTGCAGTTTGCTTGAAATACCATCATTTGGGCAATCTTGCACCACAAACCACTATGTTATTACAAAAAATCTTTTATCAAGAGTTTCACACCATTTCACTACCCACTTGACATTATCATTGATATATCTACCATATATAGACCTTTTTAAACGTATCACTACCAAGTGTTTCCTTCATTAGAAGTGTTTGTCATTACCAGGGCTGCCAACTCTCACACATTCAGTGCGAGACTCACGCAATTGACACTCTTCTCACGCTCTCACACCACACATCCATTTTCCCACGCAGTGAAAAATCATGAAGCAAAGAGACCGTCTTCCCTATTTTTTCCCCAAGAGAATAGTTGAGAATAGTTAAAGACTGCAACAGGTTTGAAGGGAGCTATTGCCTTCAATTTTATTTTATTAAGTATATGTTACCAAAACCATTTTTTTATTATTATTATTATTCAAAAATGAGGTGAAAAACTCAACCCTGTCACAAAAATTTCAACCCCGAAACAATGAGAAATATATAGATATGTGACGGGGTTAAGGTTTTTTGCACAAAATGGCCACTGCTCCTCTTGTAGTGTAGGAGAGTAGACCATATATGGCAGCAATGAAATAAGTACACATACTTATGGATTAAAAAATAATTTTCCATCTTATTTCTAGTGATGGGGTTGTTAAGCTTGACAGTATCCTACCTGACAATAATACGCCTAAAATATATGAATAAAAACTATGATACTTGAAGAGTCTGTAAGTCACACATACAGAAAAACTGAAAAATAATAATAACATGTTCTCGGCATATGCAGATAGATATACCACAGAAATATTGTTATCTGCTGTTATCTGACCCTCACAGGAAATTATGGCTGATGAACAAAATCTGCGAAAAATACATTTAAAAAAGTCATGCAAATTGCTTTGCATTTATATGCTGTGTCGACTATATTTTTGAACTAGCAGTTATGTTTTTGAGACATAAGATAAATATATAAATGTATTTTTGGCAACTTCCTGTTGCAATTTACTGGTAAATGAAGTCACTGTTGTGTCCTTTTAAAGGTGACATAGTTTGGGGTGACTAATGTCCTCATAAACCTGGTCCCAAATCTGCATGAGGTACTGTTGGGAGGGTTACACACAAAATACTTTCTCCTCTTCCAGTTTAATGTGCCAAAACTACTTTATGTAAGCCAAGCCTGTTTTTGTAATTCTGCTGCAGGATTAAAATCCTTCACATTTTCTTATAATATTTATTAAGTTAATATACATATATATTACATATATTATACATATATACATATACTAATACATTATGTACTTGAATATATGCATGCATATATCCTGTGAAAATCATGCATATTTTTTGTCAAAAAGGAATGCTAATGGAATGTGTCTCCTCATTTGGAACCATTCATGATGAAATCAAACTAATATCCTGTGAAAATCAAATATAATTCAATATGTTAAAAAAACAATATATTTTCTTATACTGTTGGATTACAAAATTATGATTAAAATCCCAATAGCTTTTTTTAGTTATTGTAATTGTTGTTCATGCCATCTCTTATCAATAAAGTAAATTGTTTTGTGCTCTATGTACTGTGTAAATATATCTGTCTCTTTGTCAGGTGGACATCTTGAATAAAGTGGACTGGAATGCATGGATGCACACTCCAGGAATGCCTCCCGTCAAACCACAGTGAGCACTGGAGCATGTGTGTGTGTGTGTGTTCCCACATGAATAGCAATACTTGAAATCAGTTTGTACAGTATAAAAATGATCGTCTATGGAATATCCCCAAAAAACATGGAAGCCAAACATATTTTGAGTGTGGGATTTGAACTTGGAACTATGTGAATATATTTTAAAATGTAATGTATTCCTGGGATCAAAGCTGAATTTTCAGCATTATTACTTTTAATGCATCCTTGAAAAAAAAAAAAAAAAATCACACTGACCCCAAACTTCTGAATGGTGGTGTATAATGTTACAAAAGCTTTCAGATAAATGCTGTTTCTATTCAAACAGAAAACAGTTATTGTAAATTGTAAAAATATTTCACAATATTAAAGTTTTTGCTCTATTTTGAGCAGAAGAGACTTCTTTTAAAAACATTAAAAAATCTTACAGATCTAAATCTTTTGAATGGTATATATATATATATATATATATATATATATATATATATATATATATATATATATATATATATATATATGATGCAGACTTAAATAATGCTGCACCAAATCAAACACATTCAGCACTTCAGATCAAAAGACAGAGGAACAGAAAGCAGAAGTAGTCTTGAAATGTCCATTTGTTTCCTCCATGTATTGCCTGTATCAGGAGCCCCTTCCTCTGTCCCATGTGAAGAAGATGCAGGAGGTCTACCAGCTGAACAGTGTTAAAAATGCAGAGGTTCGCTTCAGGTAAGCAGCCGACCTGTTTCTTTGAATTATCTGATTATTATGTCCAGTTTTTCAGTGATTCACGTTAAATTGTTTGTTTATGCAGGTGGTTGCGTGTCTGTGTGAGGGCACATTGGGAGG
The DNA here is from genome assembly GCF_024489055.1 of Chanodichthys erythropterus. Classification (NCBI taxonomy): domain Eukaryota; kingdom Metazoa; phylum Chordata; class Actinopteri; order Cypriniformes; family Xenocyprididae; genus Chanodichthys; species Chanodichthys erythropterus. The sequence continues at coordinate 6,371,375 of NC_090228.1, forward strand.
AAGCCGTTCCCCTGGCGCTGAAGATGGCTACCGAACAGGGCAGAATGAAATTCACTCGCCCGCTCTTTAAGTAAACTCATTAACTTGTTCTGAGCAGTGCATGATTGGACCAATAACCGCAACAACATTTAACGGAGTCACTTGTTGAAAATGGAGCAAAAGAAAAAAAAAAAATGAACAGGATGTTACAGAGAGTTTTGTAATTTCCTTGCTGCCGTGAGCAACCAAACATTTCATTGACTTTGACCCTAAAAACTTCTGTTTTTAATGGTCCAGAGCTCTTCAAGACCATTTCAAAGTCTTAGTGTGCACTTTCTGACCTCCTTCTCTCTCTTTTTTTAGGGAAGTTTACAACTTCTCCAAGTACAGCGACGAGGCAGTGAAGACTTTTAAGGAGCACCGTGGAGCACTGCACCCTGTCACAGCGATGCTGGTGGCCAAAGATCTGAAAATTGATGGCTAAAATGCTGCTCTCTGACCTCCTTATGTGCAGACTGTGTTTCTGTGCTTCAGCTTAGTGCTTGGATGCAAACCTGCATCTCACAACTTTAGCAAATGGATTAATGTGCAGAATGTTTCTCTCATTGGCCAAAGCTTGGCTTTTTAATGTCTTGGAGGTTTCAGTCTCAGGGCTTAGAACAAAAAACAAGGAGTTTCAGTATCATGCAGTTTAGTGTTAAAAAGAGCATATCTTGGTATGAAGTATCCACTATATCCCTTTATATGATAAGTCAAAAGTAATGTTCTGTAATAAACTCATGTGTAGAAGAAGTTTTACTCTTTTCTCCAATAAATATAAAGAATAAGGTGCATGGAACTTAGCTAGAGACTGAAGAAAGCTGCCCAGTGATTTTCAAGAGTCACTGAAATCAGCGACAGAAACTCGAGCGCAGTTTACCATCATCTCCACTAGGCGGCGCGAGCGTGTTTCACGGTCAGCGCGACACCTTTGGGTCCTTGACAACAATGACGCTTGATGACAGTCTCTACGACACGTGCAGATGACAGCTATTATCACACAACTGCACATATTCCAGCAAATAAACCGACTCACAGTGCGATAAAATGCGGGAATCGAGTGTCATTGACTCCTCGGTAAGTCACTTATAAACTGAATTTCTCTAGTAATGATCCTTGTTTAGTTGGATTGTGTTTGTACTGAAACATGGTTCTGTTGATGTCACAGCAGGGCTTGTCAGGTTCATTTTCTCAGTGTCTTTAAACTCAATCTTGTTGTTTAAATGCTGCTTGTTATTATATGAAGGCAGTCGCGTCTTCTGTGAAAGTTTCTCAGTTTGTTTACATGCTCTTCTCTCACTGAACTCACACTCACACCTTCACAAGAACAGATGAATTGTAGCTGTTGCGTTTCCTTTATAATCTGAATGAATCGCCATCTGATATTCATATTATCAGGCAGAATAATAAGGAATGGTGTTTTTGTCATTGCTGTTGTTGTAGTCTTACTGAAGGCAATAATCTACTGGATTGATGTTATTAGAGTCAGTTGGATTGTGAAGCTCTGATGTTCTGCTGCTTCATGCTTTAGTAGAGCTGCAGTGTTCAATATTTATACTTGTTTAACTGGCAGCACTAACATATGTCATCTTATATTTATGAGCTATTATTTGAGCTATCTTTTTTAATCTGATGTTTTAGATATAGATATGGAGTAATGTGTGTGTTTATTATGTGTTTCTCTACAGAATAAGGGATGTTTGGACACCCAGTCATCAGAAGCAGAGCTGTAGGAAGTGTGGACAGAGATTGACTGTAATGATGGACTTCTGCTGATGGACAGGTAAGGCTTGTAATGTGTGTTTTTGGCTTGTAAATGCGTAGGTTACTATCATTTTCTTTTTGAGGGGTGGTCCCTTTGAAAAGCAAATGATGGTAACCTAAGTAGGTGGGGAAGGGACGGCGGTCCAAAATTTTTATACAGCTAATTTTTTTTTTTTCAGACAGAAAAGTATAACCCCTGCTGCACATGGTACCGGGGCTCAGGGGGGGACCCGACTCATCCCCACCCCTTCATGCTCACACCATTCACTCATTTCACTGAGATCTGGCTGGGATCGAACCAGCAACCTCTGAACCCGTGAGGCAGCACTCTTAACCTGTGAGCCACAGATCTCATGTCTGAACATGTGCAGGAACTTATATTTCACTATTTCCTGACCTGTGATTTACAATAAACTAGTTCAAGCTTTCAGTCATGGGATTTGAACCCATGTCTCTATCACAGTCTCACCACCAGAGAACGTGTGTTTAGCCACTTGTGCCACTGTGACTTTCACGTTGAGCACTGGCATTTGGGCCACTTTGTTGGAAATAATGTCAGCAACTTAATGTTAGCAATAGTGGGATTTGAACACATGTCTCTTTTGCAGTGTCACCACCAAAGTACGTGTGTTTAGCCACTTGTGCCACTGTGACTTTCACACTGAGATTGAGCATTTGGGCCACTTTGTTGGAAGTAATGCCAACAATTTAATGTTAGCAATAGTGGGATTTGAGCTCAGGTCTCCATGATTAACACACAATGTTTTATCACCTGAGCCACTGAATCTGGTTGGTCATTTATCTTTGAAATTAAGCTATAACATTGATTATATCAAGAACTTAAAGTTAAACAAAGGCAGATTCTCAACCAGGGAACCATGTATAATCCACAAGCTTTTATGGCTTAAGTCACTGAGCTTCATTTGGTCAGTTTGCTTTTGGAAATTTGAACATTTTCTGTCTTCAACATGGACAGTGTTGCCAATTTAGCAATTTTGTCACTAGAGTTAGTGACTTCCCCGCCCCTTTTGAGACTTTTTTCAAAAGTTTAAGGACAAATCTAGCAACTTCTTGGACAAACCTTATCTAGATTCTTATTTTGCCCACTGATTTATATTCATATTTCTAAATCAATGATGATCTATATCATCATTGTCATTATGATGTCATCTAATGACATTTAGCTACCAGCTTTAGCTACTTTTAATTGAAAGCATTTGGCAACACTGAACATCGACGCATTAAAAGAGAGTGAAACAGTAACCTAAAATCTGACCAATTTAAACCCAGGACAAAACACATTGCTTGTAGCAAGTCACAGGTAGTTTAAAGTAACACTGTTTCTCCACAAGGGTAACACTAAACAATATAGACCCACATAATTAACACTAAACATAACTTTAACCCATATTAACTACAAATAACTATATCCATCTTTCATAAACATCAACCCATAACTACAAAGAAATATATATGTTTCATAAACATCTCAAATAGACAGCTAATTAAATATTCGTCTGCCACAGCCAATCAGCACTCACATTACCACATAATACACAGCAGCACAGTCTTTTGAATAGACCATAGCATCAAATATATTTCCTTTGAGTTTGAGGATAAGGAAGATCCTTGCAAATGCAGTAATGGACACACTAGGGTTATGTGGATCATCCCTCTGAAGGCACAAATGTTTAATGACATGAAAGGTCTTCCTGCTCCTTGAGGTCCACCTTCCTGAGTTTAGATCCAACCTTTTCAGAAAACACATTTGATGTCTGTATCTGTGTCTCTTTTCGAAGGCTGCACCCTCTGGAGGTCGCATTTGTCCGCTGCATGCATTGTAGTGTCAAGCTAACCTACCCAAATGTGTTCTGGTCAAGTCAACTTTGTGGCCAGACGTACGTGAGAAATTTAATTCTCATATTTTTGAGACTAATGATTTTCCCAGGATCTAAGTCAGATCAGCTCTCTTTGTCTTTGATGTTTATCGTTCACAGTTAAACCAATTATGTATCTGCTAAAACATTTAATGGTGTTTAAAGGCAGTTTTTACTCATTAATATAACAGGCACACACGTGAAATCAGATCAATGTCAGCGCTGCCTTGTGGACGATAAGTGTATCTACATTCATATATGAAGAAAAGATGATCCACTTTCCTGAGTTTAGCTCCAACCTCATTACAAACACCTGAAGCAGTTAATCAAGGTCTTCAGCTTTACTAGAAACTTCCAGGCAGGTGTGATGTTCTCTGTGTTTCTAATTCATATCAAATTTATTTACTTGAATAAATAAATGCTGTTTACTAGTTATGTGTGTGTTTCAGTTTGAGTTTGACATGTAAAGAATTAATAAAAATCTTAATGAAAATTCTCATGAGTGTGTGTACATTTCATTTGTGTGTACATAATATGTACATATAGTCATCCATAGAAACATATTTTCCTGAAAATACAGCAGCATGTGAAATGTTCTCCTGTTTTCCAGCAACAGACTCAGTGAGATCTTCTGTGTCTCTGATGAGGAGGAGGTGAATTTAAGAGTCCTCTGAGGTCAGTGTCTCCCCCTTGTGGACGATAAGTGTATCTGCATTCATATATGAAGAAAAGAAATAAAGCAGGACTGTCTGTCTAATCCTGCTCCTGGTGATCCACTTTCCTGAGTTTAGCTCCAACCTCATTACAAACACCTGAAGCAGTTAATCAAGGTCTTCAGCTTTACTAGAAACTTCCAGGCAGGTGTGATGATCTCTGTGTTTCTAATTCATATCAAATCTATTTACTTGAATAAATAAATGCTGTTTACTAGTCATGTGTGTGTTTCAGTTTAAGTTTGACATGTAAAAATGAATAAAGATCTTCTGACTGTGTGTACATTTTGTATTTGTTAATCTTTCTGTTGCTTATGTGAAATTGTTGGCATTTTATCCAACAAAGTGGCCCAAGTTTCCAAATACAAACAGACAAAATAAACTTCAGTGTCTTCAGACAGAGGCTTGTGATTTAAACAAGGTCTCCTGTGTTCAAATCCCACAAAGTTGATAATATAATTAATGTTGTAGCTTAATTAAAAATATAAATGACCCTTACAAACCACCTACTAACCTACCAGACTTAGTGGCTCAGGTCATAAAACATTGTGCTTTAGTTATGGAGACCTGAGTTCAAATCCCACTATAGCCTACGGTACATTGTTGCCATTATATTTCACAAAGGGCCCAAACGCCAGCACTCAGTGTGAAAGTCACAGTGGCATAAGTGAATAAACACACGTTTTCTGATGATGAGACTGTGATAGAGACATGGGTTCAAATCCCACTATTGCTAACATTAAATTGTTGGCATTATTTCCAACAAAGTGGTCCAAATGCCCAACCTCAGTGTGAAAGTCACAGTGGCACAAGTGGCTAAACACACGTTCTCTGGTGGTGAGACTGTGATAGAGACATGGGTTCAAATCCCATGACTGAAAGCTTGAACTAGTTTATTGTAAATCACAGGTCAGGAAATAGTGAAATATAAGTTCCTGCACATGTTCAGACATGAGATCTGTGGCTCACAGGTTAAGAGCGCTGCATCACGGGTTCAGAGGTTGCTGGATCTCAGCGATATGAGTGAATGGTGTGAGCATGAAGGGGTGGGGATGAGTCGGGTCCCCCCCTGAGCCCCGGTACCATGTGCAGCAGGGGTTATACTTTTCTGTCTGGAAAAAAAAAAATTAGCTGTATAAAAATTTTGGACCGCCGTCCCTTCCCCACCTACTTAGGTTACCATCATTTGCTTTTCAAAGGGACCACCCCTCAAAAAGAAAATGATAGTAACCTACGCATTTACAAGCCAAAAACACACATTACAAGCCTTACCTGTCCATCAGCAGAAGTCCATCATTACAGTCAATCTCTGTCCACACTTCCTACAGCTCTGCTTCTGATGACTGGGTGTCCAAAAATCCCTTATTCTGTAGAGAAACACATAATAAACACACACATTACTCCATATCTATATCTAAAACATCAGATTAAAAAGATAGCTCAAATAATAGCTCATAAATATAAGATGACATATGTTAGTGCTGCCAGTTAAACAAGTATAAATATTGAACACTGCAGCTCAACTAAAGCATGAAGCAGCAGAACATCAGAGCTTCACACTCCAACTGACTCTAATAACAAACATCAGTCCAGTAGATTATTGCCTTCAGTAAGACTACAACAACAGCGATGACAAAAACACCATTTCTTATTATTCTGCCTGATAATATGAATATCAGACGGTGATTCATTCAAAGATTATAAAGGAAACGCAACAGCTACAATTCATCTGTTCTTGTGAAGGTGTGAGTGTGAGTTCAGTGAGAGAAGAGCATGTAAACAAACTGAGAAACTTTCACAGAAGACGCGACTGCCTTCATATAATAACAAGCAGCATTTAAACAACAAGATTGAGTTTAAAGACACTGAGAAAATGAACCTGACAAGCCCTGCTGTGACATCAACAGAACCATGTTTCAGTACAAACACAATCCAACTAAACAAGGATCATTACTAGAGAAATTCAGTTTATGTGTAAAGTGACTTACCGAGGAGTTAATGACACTCGATTCCCGCATTTTATCGCACTGTGAGTCGGTTTATTTGCTGGAATATGTGCAGTTGTGTGATAATAGCTGTCATCTGCACGTGTCGTAGCGACTGTCATCAAGCGTCATTGTTGTCAAGGACCCAAAGGTGTCGCGCTGACCGTGAAACACGCTCGCGCCGCCTAGTGGAGATGATGGTAAACTGCGCTCGAGTTTCTGTCACTGCTTTCAGTGCTGTAGCGTCAAGCTAGTGTTCTGGGCGAGTGAATTTATGGTCTGGGTGAGAGAGCTGAAGTTTAATTTTCACATATTTGAAAACTAATCAATGTTTTGTCAGGATGTGAGTCAGATCAGCTCTCATCTGATGGGGTAAGACAGATAAAATGATCTGCTGAAAGTCACGGGCCTCGAGCGTAAACACAACACACGTGACGAAAGAGCTGAGATTCATTTAGTTTGTTTTTCTGTCAAATATATTTGTTTTTATCTGTCTTAAGTCATATTTATCACGTTTGTTCACAGTTAATGATATAACGACTAAACATTTAATGTTTAAAAGCAGTGTTTTACTCATTAATATAACAGGCACGTGCATTTCAGTTTCAGATCAGAATTTCAGCGCCGTCTTGTGGATAATAAGTGTATCTGCATGAACCACAGCAGTATGAAAGAAAGAACAGAAAACTATAGGATGAACTTATTAAATCTAATTTACTGAAATAAACATATAGCCATCAGACTATGCTAAATAGTCCGGTTTATTTATTTATTTATTTAAATGACAAATATCCTTAGAAACACAAGATTAGCTGAAAATACAGCAGCATGTGAAATGTTCTCCTGTTTTCCAGCAACAGACTCATTGAGATCTTCTGTGTCTCTGATGAGGAGGAGGTGAATTTAAGAGTCCTCTGAGGTCAGAGTGTCTCCCCCTTGTGGACGATAAGTGTATCTGCATTCATATATGAAGAAAAGAAATAAAGCAGGACTGTCTGTCTAATCCTGCTCCTGGTGATCCACTTTCCTGAGTTTAGCTCCAACCTCATTACAAACACCTGAAGCAGTTAATCAAGGTCTTCAGCTTTAGGTGTGATGATCTCTGTGTTTCTAATTCATATCAAATCAATTTACTTGAATAAATAAATGCTGTTTACAAGTCATGTGTGTGTTTTCAGTTTGAGTTTGACATGTAAAGAATGAATAAAGATCTTCTGATTGTGTAAATTTTGTATTTGTTAATCTTTCTGTTGCTTATGTGTAAATTGTTGGCATTCTATCCATACAAAGTGGCCCAAGTTTCACTCAAATACAAACAGACAAAATAAAGTGATTCATGTGTCTTCAGACAGTAAAGGCTTGTGATTTAAAGCCAAGGTCTCCTGTGTTCAAATCCCACAAAGTTGATAATATAATTAATGTTGTAGCTTAATTAAAAATATAAATGACCCTTACAAACCACCTACTAACCTACCAGACTTAGTGGCTCAGTGGTCGATAAAACATTGTGCTTGTAGTTACGTGGACGACCTGAGTTCAAATCCCACTATAGCCTACGGTACATTGTTGCCATTATATTTCACAAAGGGCCCAAACGCCAGCACTCAGTGTGAAAGTCACAGTGGCATAAGTGAATAAACACACGTTTTCTGATGATGAGACTGAGGTAGAGGCATGGGTTCAAATCCCACTATTACTATCATTAAATTGTTGGCATTATTTCCAACAAAATGGCCTGAATGCCAGCACTCAATGAGAAAGTCACAGTGGCACGAGTGGCTAAACACATGTTCTCTGGTGATGCGACTGTGATAGTGGCTTGGGTTCAAATCCCACCTCAATCATGACAGACACCTGAAAGCTTGAACTAGTTTATTGTAAATCACAGGTCAGGAAACAGTGAAATATAAGTTCCTGCACATGTTCAGACATGAGATCTGTGGCTCACAGGTTAAGAGCGCTGCATCAAAGAAGAGGTCTTACCCATCCATGAGCAGATGTCCATCATTTCAGCGAATGTCTGTCCACACGTCCCTGGGTGTAACGCTCCAAACACATCTCTTATTCTGTAGGATACAGACACAGAATGTCAGAATATAAAAGGTAGTTTAAATAATAATAGTTATGCTGCCTTCACATGCTATTGGATATTTCCCATTATTTCCCAAAATTCCCCATACTTCCCATTTCTCATGTCGTGATTACAAGCTTGTCGCATTCAAGTGCTTTGCTGTCAGAAAGAACAAGAGTCATGAAGGACAAATATTCTTGCCTATTTTTTGGCAACCATATAAACATTCACCGCACTATCTAGGAATTTCAGTCAAATATAGGCTGTTTTTGCTGTGTATAAAACATACAATATGCTTCAAATGACTATTCATATATGTAAATATGCACTACTTTAACAACAAGACAAGGTGATGTGGCTGTTATGGAAAAAAATAATAAAGACTACCAGTCACAGCAGCAATCGTTCTGCCCTCCATCATGTTTAACGTTTATGGCTTGTCCAACTCAGCAACTTGGGTATCAAAATTATCCCTGAGCTTCCCAGTGGTAAATACTCATGTCCAATTTTTAACTAGGAAACTCATATTAATACATGGAAGTTGACAAATATGCTATAGAGCTGGATAATCAGGATGAACTTGATCTAATGATCATGTGCACTACAAAGACTACTGACATTGAATAAACACATTACACATCCTGAAGTGATGCAGCTCTCCTCAAGAATGTTTATAGAAAAAATATTTCTAAAGTTATTACTTAATATATTATCGTTCAGTGTCAATGAATCCATGCTACTGAAGTTAAGGGTTTTGCCCTGTGTTTCTGTCTCTTGTTAATGTACTGCAGGATACTGGGCAAAAACAAATTGGACAGGAATACAACTACAGATCAGTCTTTCTGCACAGGGTTACCTGGAACAGTAACTTGTAAAGTTTACACATTTAATGTAGACAAGAAAAGATCATAGGATCACTCACCTGCTGATGGTTCTTGTTCCAGGTGTCACTAGAGAGCAGCGTCACAATGAAGAGAGTCTGCAGAACAGAAAACTGAGAAGTTCATTATCGGTGATAATAGACACTGTACTCTCACATACTTGGTCTCACACTCTCATGCCACCCAACAATATTTCACACCAAATAACAAGACGGCGTGAAATAATTCAATAAATCTTGAGTGTAGGATTTTCCCATCACTGGACGTAATTGGTCTAAAACAGATATTCTTGCAAGATTCTGCATCAATCAAATGTGTTACTTATTATTAATTTTCAATAGCTAGCTGTCTACAGTGGCGGATGGAGAATATGAAGAAACGGGTATATGTGTTCCCAATCTGGGGCACAAAATTAAAAACCTGCCAAAGCATACTCAACTGTATCGCAAAAGGTTCATTACTTTAAAGGTGCCCTAGAACGTCTTTTTAAAAGATGTAATATAAGTCTAAGGTGTCCCCTGCATGTGTCTGTGAAGTATCAGCTCAAAATACCCCATAGATTTTTTTTTAATTCATTTTTTTAACTGCCTATTTTGGGGCATCATTAACTATGCACCGATATATAGGTTGCGGCCCCTTTAATTCTCGTGCTCCCCGCCCACGGAGCTCGCACTTGACTTGAACAGCATAAACAAAGTTCACACAGCTAATATAACCCTCAAAATGGATCTTTACAAAGTGTTCATCATGCAGCATGTCTAATCGCGTAAGTATTGTTTTTATTTGGATGTTTACTTTTGATTCTGAATGAGTTTGATTGTGCTACGTGGCTAAAGCTAACATTACACACTGTTGGAGAGATTTATAAAGAATGAAGTTTATGCATTATACAGACTGCACGTGTTTAAAAATGAAAATAGCAACGACTCTCTTGTCTCCGTGAATACAGTAAGAAACTATGGTAACTTTAACCACATTTAACAGTACATTAGCAAAACATGCTAACGAAACATTTAGAAAGACAATTCACAAATATCACTAAAAATATCATGATATCATGGATCATGTCAGTTATTATTGCTCCATCTGCCATTTTTCGCTGTTGTTCTTGCTTGCATACCTAGTCTGATGATTCAGCTGTGCACAGATCCAGACGTTAATACTGGCTGCCCTTGTCTAATGGCTTGAACATGAGCCGCCGTATGCAAATATTGGGGGCGTACATATTAATGATCCCGACTGTTACGTAACAGTTAATCAGTTAATTAATCTGTGATCTGTCGTTTTTAACTATGCCTATAACTTTATTTCATAAGTTAATGATGTTATTTATATAGATTTTCTTTTCTTTATGAAGAATTTCTTTATTGTGCAGCACTTTGGTCAATGCTCTGTTGTTTTAGTAGTGCTTTATAAATAAATGAACTGAACTGAAGCTTCGGACGTCATATATCATGTACTAGAGCTGCACGATTCTGTATTAGGGCTGCAACAAACGATTATTTTGATAACCGAATAATCTAACAGTTATTAGGATGATTAATCAACTAATCGTTGATTATTACACTGGTTAAGCAGTATGCTTTGTTTGATTATTCCCCTTTAGCAATTAGTTAAAATATTGAGCTATACTTTAATAAATAAATCAAGGAACTCACTTCAGCTTTTGAAAGTGTTTTTAATGAATTTTGAGCCAACTGAATAAACCTTCATGTTTCCTTTCCTCCACAGAAGTCATCAACAGTCCAAGTGTTACAATGTGTTTTTATATAATCTGAGAATTGTAATAATAACTTTTTAATAAGAGTAAAATATGAATATGTAATAGTGCATTTTTTAATGCTCCTCTCTAGATTCTCTCTTCTTTTTTAGAGTTTATAGTCATTGAAAGGCTTTCCTGAGGTAAATAACATTTGCAAGCTGTTTAATTGACGTCTTTCTGCGTTTGAAACTCTGATTAAGCGATGGATTCATTACAGCAAGTTTTACTTTATCTTTCAACATACTTTTTGATGTTCATTCATGTTTATTTCGTGCTGTAATAGAAAAAAAAAAGGAAGAGATAACAGGTTCACGTGCCGCTTGACTTGAGGCGCTACAGCGATCTGTCACATTAAAGAGAGCCAAAACCACATGTATTGTTTGAATCTTGTAGTAAAACGACAGAATTTAAAAGCTGAGACTTTGTTTTATATCAAAAGTAACCTAATCTGTCTTGTCTGTCCTCTATATATCTTTCACTGCGAGAGAAAATGGACGTGTGGCGTGAGAACAGTGAGTTTGAATGAGAGTTGGTGGCCCTGCATGACAACAGTTTTTGTAGTTATGCTAAACGTTATATTTGTTATGTTAAACTCCCACATTTTACAGGTTCGACATCGTTTGTTTTGTACTATTCACTCCGAAGCGCCGTGTCTTCTTCTATTGGACTGGATCCGGGAGAGCTGCATTACAGTATTGCGCTACAGCGCCCCACTGGCCAAACCGCGTTATTGCAGGCCCTTCATATAGGTCATATGTTTGTCGACAATTTTTTATTTAATGTTGATAATATCGACTAATCGTTTCAGCACTATTCTGGATAAAATGAGAATCAAGATTTTTTTCCCCCCACGATTCTGAATATAAAACTAAACAAAATAACATGTAATTTACTAGAGGTTGTAACAAAATATTAATTGCTGGAGAAATGTTTAATTAATTTGAATGAATTATAAAAAAATAATTCAATGACTCATTAATAAATACTTGTTTCATTACTGGATGAATCAGTTGCTACGTCCCAATTTGCATAATCTCTGTCCTAAATAGTATTCGAAATAAGAATTAGTATGTCCCAAATTGTAGTATGTTGAAATGAGTATTCCAAAGATACTCGGATAGTCTACTTTTATAGTCTACTGTACTTTTTCTTTACAAAAACAGTAACGTTACATTCTTTTAGGACGTAGTATAAGTAGGCAAGTTTTTTTGTTCATAAAAATGAATGTTTTGAATGAATGATTCAATGACGAATACATTTTTTAAAAGTCACTTGTCGCCACCTAGTGGCGTAAGATGTAATTAAAACTGTTATTGGAAACGCCAAGTTAGGCCCCATTTACACTAGTGTAAAGAGAAGGGTATTCCTGCACAACCGGAGGCTGCAGTTTCAGGACCGCATTTCTAGGACCGCGGTTCTAGGACCCTAGTTTTTCGTGACAGCGCCACCTACCGTACTGGATCAACACTAATTAAAGATGAACAATGTGGACAGCAATCAAACGGTGAGTACCGATATTTAATTAAGTTTTATTTGATAACGTTTAAACGGTGCGAAGTTTACATATTGAGAACTGCTAACTATTAATTAATAATTAATTCCCACCAAATTAAGAATTTGTGAGCTAGTTTTATTAATTACTACGATGTTAATTCATGGCCATGATTTCATAAATCCTTGTTGAGTTTTAATGACAAAGTATTATAAGTGAATCTAGCCAGAACATTAATTAAACTTATCAGATGACAAGAGCATGGTTGATGTAAGGTTTGTAAGATTTACCTGCAGCTTAATGTATTAGTGTGAACAGTGGCTTAATATTCGTTGTTTTACCATATTTAAGTATAATATATATATAATATATATTCCAGTTGAATATGTTAAACAAATGTTTCTTATTTATCTGTCTCTGTCTCTCTCTGTCTCTCGCTCTATCTTTCTCTAGAGTTGAAGCCTACAGCCATTCTATCCATGCAGCAACTGATGGAAAAGGGGTTCGCTTTGGTGCTGTTGTCGCAAAAATGACATACATATAAATAAACAAACAAACATTCTTGAATCATTCTTGTGTCTTGTCTTGCCTCTCAACAACCTTTAAAATATCGGCTGTAATTTAGTGACTGCATACGCTGATTCCAACTTTAACTTACTTGATAATGAGCTAATTCACTTTAAGGAGGTTAATCAATATACTGTATAATTCAAGAGACTAAGACTTAAAGTTCTCCATTTTTTACAATTGTTTTAAAATTGATATACAATTTTCATTTATATTTTGTGTAAATTCATGTTTAAATTTAAAATTGTGACTCAAAGCACACTTAGTAATTAACCTCTCTGAAACTGCAGCCATCGCTATATCATCCAGTACGGTAGGTGGCGCTGTCACGAAAAACTAGGGTCCTAGAACTGCGGTCCTAGATCTGCGGTCCTGAAACTGCAGCCTCCGGTTGTGCAGGAACATACTATTGAGTGTAAACCTGGTGTAAACGAGCTTCCATACCTTCTCGACTTGTTAAATTAAAAAATCCCGCAGTTTTCCAACCGCTCCACTAGGCGGCACAATCGAGCATCACTTTCAGCCTGACACCTTCAGATCCTTGACAACATGATGCATAATATGACATTTTAATGTCAGGAAAGTACAGATCCTGCAGATGACAACTCAGTGACAGACTCAGCAACACATATTACAGACCGCCAGCAAAGTAAACCGACAAAAACTGCGATAATTCGACTACGCGACTCACATATAAGTAACTTTCCGCGTGAAGCGCTTCCGTAAAAGTCCTTATTTTTGTATTAGAGTAATTATATAAGTTTGTATTGATGTATTAGTGTTTTAAAGCCAGAAACGTCTGTCATTTACTGTCTCCACTCGCTCTCCTCTACGGCAGAATGACAGTGAGGGCGGATCTGAGAGTCGCGCGAGCAGAGAATGATGCCGCACGTGGGTTTGTTGTGTTTTCTTCTGCTCTTCTCTCACCTGCGCTCAACACCTGCCGCTCCTCCGGACACTTCTTAGAGCGATTAAGAACTTAAATAAAGGTGTTTATGTTCTGACATCTCCAATTGAGAAACTACACAGTGTGTTTGTGCTGCTGGTCGGCTGCTGGTGGTCTTGGGGGCGGGACTTTCTCTAGGAAGCATTTGATTGGACAAAATTCTTGTCGCGCAAGCAGAGTCATCAATATTTCTGATCTGTGAAATAATATAATTCTGTGGAGAGACTACATTTCTGTACAACACTAATTTAAATTTTACTAATTTTTATTTTCTATTATAAGTACAATAATACGCAATAGTATTTGCTGTAGTTACAACAGACAAGCAATCAAATGCAATCTGGTTGCAATTTTCAGACAGTGACTGGATGCTTAAGATTCTGCTTTGCACTTGGCTTTCATTATGTACTATGTAGCATCTGATGCTATTGTTTTATATTTTTTTTTAGATCTTTGTTTTTCAGACAAACTGACAAGATACCAGTACTGCTGTTTTTAAATCCCAGTGTTTTATCATCCATAACAAACTTTTCAGTATCTTGTTATTTCTGTTTCTGCAGACCTTCCTCACCATGATGCTGCTCTCTGTTGTGACGCACCTGGAATATGAATCATCAGCAGGTGAGTGATCTTATGATTTTCTATTATCTCTTGCCTCATAAACTTATAAGTGTATCAATAAAATCTTTATGGAATGAAGATTCTCAGCATTATGTAAGGAAAATTAAACATTAATATTCAAATTCTAAATATTTACTTATTTTTAATAGTTTTAATAGTATTTTATATATTTACATCATATTTTAAATATAATATTATAATACAATATAGTATTTATTTAATTGTACCTACATACAAAAATATTTTAAATGTGTGTGAATGCATTTATTTCTTAACGTTTGCAAAAATCTTGATTTTAATATAGAATAATATAGAATAACAGTCAAACCCTTTATTAAACTCTTGAAACTAAAAAAAACTGATTTTATCTTCTAATATTTAATAAATATGTTCTCTGATACACTACAGGTGCTGGGTTGGCATTGCCCTTTAACATACCACTATAATTTATTCATGTGTTTTCAATCATCAGGTCACCTCACAAAAATATTCCTCTTTGCATATTCTTATTACTTATATTCGTTTCATTTTAAGGTCACTATTTAGTTTAAATTGGTTTATTATTAAAATCATATTTGCTTTGCACCTCCATCAATTTCTTTTGTGGGTTTTAGTAATTCAAAAATCAGGTTTTCCTTAATGTCAAATAAACATTACCTTTACAAATGGAAAATGTACAACTTGAGAAACAGTTACCTGGATGCTTTGTAGACAATTTGACTCTTTTAATGTTGCAGGGATAAATTTACATTAAATTTAGTGATAACTGCAAAATACTTGTGTTTTCAAGACAAAAACAAAAACAAAAAAACAAGCAGAAATACAACATGACATCAGTAAAACATGTCACTTTACTGTCTCTACATGAGCAGTCAAACAGAACAATGGCTTTATAATGACTACAACTGCATATGTGAAGAAGGTTGCAAAGTCTTCTGGATCTCTGGGGTGTTTCGATTCGCTGTACGTTTACCTCAGCCTGCCGCCAACCTTGCCCTTGCCACGACCTTTGGCACTGCAAAGAGAAACATAATTATCCAACCAGTTTATCTGGCTGCATATCAAATAATTGCTGATCATTTCATCAGTCCACCGATCTACTAAATCACTCCGCTATGAGAACATAACTACTTAGCGAGCTATGAAAATTATTTTGTGCATTTTCTAATCATAATGCTAATGCATTTCAGATTTGACTTGGAAATAAGCAAATTTCTCTATTACAGACCTGGTCTCAGAACATAGACTATTTATCTGAGCATACCCTAATTAATATTCATGAGCTAAGGCTTAACAACCCCAATCCAAAAACTCAACATGGAATATTCACAAACTACTTTACTTCCATAATATGACACATTTCAGAGTAAAAAAAAAAATAATGTGGGAATTTGTTGTATTGTGGAAACCTATTTCTATATGGCAGAGCATAATTAATATTCATGAGCTAAAGCTTAAATTGCGATAGTCTTTTCTTTTCTAGTGTGAGGTATATATCAGTGAAACGGCTTGACGAACAAAAATAAAAAATGTAGGCCGAGAATTGATTGGATGGTTGCGGTTTGCAATTGGTCGATCTCATGTGAGTGACAGGTTGTGACACAAATGTGCACAGACAAGAATTGTCTATTTTGATTTTGAAGGTGACTTTAAAGCTGCAATGTGCAAATTTTAGCGGCATCTAGCGGTGAGGTTGTGAATTGCAACCAACGGTTCAGTCCATCGCTCACCCCTCCCTTTCGAAGCACATAGAGAAGCTACAGTGGCCAACACAGCACAAAAATGTCGTCATCTTACTTCTTTACGTCTTAACCATATGACTACTACTACTACTACTTCTTCTTCATGCATATTCAACATAGTGATGACGCAAGCTGCCTCTAAAAACACCAACGAAGAAGTAGAACAACAACATAGTGATGAAATGTGCTCTGTTGAGATTTGAGATTTTTCTATGAGATAGAAATGGCTCATTCTAAGTTAATAAAAACATAACAGTTCATTATGTAAGGTCTTTATACACCACAGAAAACATAGTTACGTATATTATATTGCATTTTTGTTAATAGATCCAACTAAATATTACACATCGACCCTTAAATTGTGTTGTGACAACGCAACAACCCTAATCCAAAAATGATTCCTGTCCCCACAACCTCATGCTCAGCCTCAACAGCTAGATTGATCTTGATTTTGACAAAAACAATCAATAAAAACTGAGGCGACATTTAGAATAGAAATGTGTGCTTCAGGGCCGGTTCACACAGAATGCGTTTTTGCTGTTAAATGCATGAGATCTAGAGGCTTTTTTTAAAAAAAGGAACTTTTTTAATTTGAATGCTGCTTTTAGAATGCCGTGTAACTCATGAGACGCTGCAAAAGAGGCGCGGCGAGAGCGCAACGGTTAAAGAAGTCCATCTGCCACATTGAAAAACAATGGAAAAGTAGCGCAGTGGAATGGAAAAAAGCATTCTGTATGAACAGCCCCTCGAAAAAAAGAAAGAAAAAAAAGACAATAGCAGTTCGCAAAATTAGAAGAGACACGTTTCATACACATGCAAGGGAAAAGTGTCATTCAGTCACATGCAGTCCATGTTGCAGTCTTGCTTTGTCCTAATGTGTTTCTTACCCTCTCGTTCAGCCTACAGATTCCGTCTCCAGAGGCAAAATATTCATTTTGAACTTACCGTTCCATTGGAGTCTGTCTCATTTATGTCCAATCAATATATTTAATGTCTTCCCTAAGGTCAACATTTACAATACTTATCTGCATATATGAGTGTATTTATGGACAAATACATGTACTGTATGTGTTGGCGAGTAAAGTACGAATGGAAGGAGCCACTTAAACTGGTCATATTAGGATTGAGTGTAAAGATCCTAAACATTTCCCCGTTTGACACTGGGATTGAGCTGAACCACATGCTCCGAGCTCGCACCTGTCAAGATCGTACGGTTTCATCAGGCCTGGGATCTGAAAGGAGCGGGAACTGTTGAGGAGACCAAACTCAAAACTGAAGGGATAATTTACCCAAAAATGAAAGTTCTCTCATCATTTACTCACCCACATGCCATCTCTAATGTATACCAAACAAAGATTTTTAGGACCGTAATCTCTCTGAGTTCATATAATGCAAGTGAATGGTGCCAATAGATTGACACTTGAAAAACCACACACAGCGATTGAGGCGGTGATCCATACGATCCCACAGCAGTGGTGTCATTCTCCCACAATGTGATTAGTGTGTGTGTGTGGTGCGTCCAATGATGAATCACATAGTTAGGCCTATAGTTTTGTTTTGATCATGAACCGTTTTTTTTTTTTTTGGTCATCTTTAAAAGTTTGTCACCATTTGTAAAACTAAAATTCTCACAATGTAGTTGAACTTGCATTTGGATAAACAAAACAAAACAAAACAAAAACGAACAAAACAAGATATGAAATTACCACTATAACCAGTAGATGATGGCAGTGAAGCTCATTAGCCATTTCCAGTCCTTTTTTGCTTTCGAATTTAGTTTTTTAGAGATTTTAGAGACATTTGTAGGAAATGTCACAAATTCTTATGAAAAACGAAAACTTCAAATTGCGAATGACATTGCACAGACAGCAAGTAAAGAGAACTTCCTTTATAATCACTGAAGCTGTCAGTCACAGTGCGAAAACTCCCGTTTAAATCAATAAATCTGACTAAACATCACAATAAATCTTTTATTTAAATCGTGTCTCCGCTCTGTTTTTTATAATTAGAAGATTTGTGCACATATAAAACTTGCTCTAAACAAACTCATACAGCATTTGAGAGAAACTAAGTGGATTCTTACTACCGGTAACTTAAACCCCTTTGATTGGTCATTATTTTCAGCAGAAATGGCTGTAATTGGCCTCAAAACTCAAAGCTGCAAAAGATTGTTGTAAATAGGCACATTTGAAATAGGCGTCGTTAAACTTATGTGACACGAACATAACAGATGGCTTTAATTTACTTGTCTTTCTCGTTTATTAAATAACTACAAATTGTAAGTTACATGTGGTAATATAACTCTGTTAAAGGGATAGTTCACCCAAAAATGAAAATTTGATGTTTATCTGCTTACCCCCAGTGCATCCAAGATGTAGGTGACATTTTTTCTTCAGTCGATCACAAATTATGATTTTTAACTGCAACCGCTGCCGTCTGTCATTCAAATAATGGCGGTTGATGGGAACTTCATCTATAAGAGTGAATAAACCTTGCTTAGACAAATCCAAGTGAAACCCTGCGGCTCGTGACGACAGATTAATGTCCTAAGACACGAAACGATCGGTTTGTGAGAGAAACCGAACAGTATTTATATCATTTTTTACCTCTAATACACCACTATGTCCAACTCCATTCATGACTCCTTTAGTGATGTCTGATCGCGCTCTGTCTACGGCAGTGATGTCTCGCGCATATACTTCAATGAGTGTCAGACATCACTGCCGTAGACAGAGCGCGATCAGACATTTATTCACTCTTATAGATGAAGTTCCCATCAACCGCCATTATTTGAATGACAGACGGCAGCGGTTGCAGTTAAAAATCATAATTTGTGATCGACTGAAGAAAAAATGTCACCTACATCTTGGATGCAATGGGGGTAAGCAGATAAACATCAAATTTTCATTTTTGGGTGAACTATCCCTTTAATCCTGCTTTGCATTGACCTGACCAGGCAGACCCGGTTTGGCAGCCGCCACACCCTGCCATACCCAACTGACACCCCTGTCCCATTATCATATGGATAACTATCACTATCACTGTGTGTGGTTTTTCAAGCATCAAACAAGCGACATCCATTCAATTGCATTATATGGACTCACAGAGGAGGCGTATTTTCCTGAAAAATTTCAATTGTTTATCTGTAGAAAGAAAGTCATGGCATGAGGGTGAGTAAATGGTGAGAGAATTTTAATTTTGGGGTGAACTATCCCTTTAGCAGCAACACTTCCTCTGCTTCCTTCATCTGAGCCAGACCTCATTGAAACCAGGGGAAAGTGACCAGTGTGGCTCAGGGTACTTACCTCTGGTGATCTTTGACTCTAGCCAGTAGCTGAGTGATCTGTAAGGAACACATACGGAAGCCTTGCTAAGCACAAAAGACAATATAAACAGGACCAGCTGATGGGGGAAAACCTGTGCATTCGCAGACGTCCGCTGCCTGATTGCAGCCACAATCACGTCACCTGCCTTCACCGACGGACCAAGAGCCCAGACCCGACACAAATCTGACTGACAACAGTTACTGACAGCAGGCTACACAACAGTGAGGTGGCCGCCCTCAAAGCCAGTTACTTACAACTTCTGTTGTTCATTGATTCGGGTCTGGAGTACATTCATCTGGAAGCAAGTCACAGTTTTAGACAGGTAGGCCATGGACGCCTGTTCATCACGGCGCCAAAATGGAAGCTAATTTACCGTGGCCCTGATATTAAGATGCATTTTGGTTGAACGGATCACAAGTAGACGAGGGAGACTGGTGTTTTTGTCCGTCTCTTTTGTCCACTTTCAACCAATTCTCTCCTGATTTCTTCGAAGGGAGGGTCTGTGGGTGGGTAATTATATGTGCTTTTTCAGATCTTTCGATCTAATGGACAAATAAGCTTGTGCAATTTACATATGAACGCGATCAGAGATGACGGAAAAACACGGAGAGCATCAGCTTTCGTTTCTGCTCTGACAGCCGCAAGACAACGCCAAAATCTGTGAGTGTTTTAGGAATCAGGAATGGTGAGAGAACATTGTGCTTGGTACATTTTTTTTTCTTCAAACCAAATTTTTAAATCCCGTCTGGTGTTCCCCATAATGTTTAGTCTCCAGTAGATGGAGATTAGGCGGGTCTTTTGTGGCTGTTCGAATGCATTTGACCACATGAGTGTTTACACTATGAAAGGGAGTGTCGAATGCATTTTCATCTACCTCTGGAAGTGGTCAAAAGTGGACAAGCTCAGAACCTTTAGATATTTAGTGTCGCCTACTTGTGATCCGATCGACCAAAACGCATCTTAATACCAGATGTACCAGGCCTTAAAGCCAACATGAAATATTCACAACTATTTAACTTCCGTAATGTGAATATATGACAGATATTTAACAAGAAAAAAAAATTAAGCTGGGACTTGGTTTATATACTGAAAAAAAATGTAGAAACAATTTTAACTCAGAAATTGCTAGTAAATTAATTACAAAGAAATGACTAATAACACATTTAATTTAACATGAAATGTTGAATAGTATTTTCTTGAAAAACAAATTAAGTAATCTTCAAAAATAAAAAATTTACAGTGTATGACAGGGCTTGATGTCATTTTTGGAGGGATTAACAATAGCACTAATAGTATGAATTAAGAAAGTAATTAAGTTAAAAAAAGGTTGTTTTCAGGTTGACTTTAAGTGATTTACGTCGAGTCAAACTAACAAATTTTTAATAATATGTTATAATCCACTTTCTGTAGAATTGTGCTTAAAAGATCTCAACAAAAACAGCTGATACCGACATAAATAAAGAAACATTTTGTCTTGAAATTAAGACATTAGGGCAAAAGGAATGATGTTTGCAACAAAAACACAATATGCAAATCCCATATTAGCAGTGTAATTTATAAATAACATATATGCTATGCTTTGTATGTTGTGTGAAGTTGATAACACACTTACGTCATATTTCTGTCTCTTCAGTTTCTCGCCGAGGTCGAACTTCTCGGCCTCCAGTTGCATCATCCACTGCCAGAGCTCATTGGCCTTCTCTCTGCGAGAACCAATCAGAAGCTTCGTCAGTGGCCGTTTACGCAACACCGGCTGACGCGAATGGTGATGGGATCACGTTCAGCGGTGACTTACTTCAGTTTATCTTCAGACAGATGATCGATGTTGAGTGGCTTCCTCCTATCCGCCAGGATCTTCTTCTTCTTCTCTCTCTCCGTCTGTTTCTTCGCCCCTTTGCGGCCCTCGCCCTGCGAGACATAAATGATGTTGTTTGATTCAGAGAGAGAGAGAGAAGCAGATTCTTCCTGCAGGGTCTTATTTTCACATCTAGGTTATCCTTTTCCATGCAGTTTTTGGATCAAAATCCAACATCAAAACTTGTAGTTTGCTATATCTCTTAATTCAAACCTTCTGCTGGATTCCTCCATATGTGTGTGTCATGTTGGTAAGAGCTTTCTTCTTCTTGGCGTCTTCATCTTGTTTCTTCCTCTGTTCCTCTTGCTCTCTTCTCTCCTTTTCTTCCTGTTGAGAGATCCGATGGAGAGAATTTCACTTATTTCCTCCATTTCTATTCTAGCACTCAGTGTTATAGAGGTAATTGGCTGAAGGGAGTGTCACTCACGGCCAGACGGGCTTGTCTCTCCTTCTCCTTCTCTGTGCGGACTCTCTGCTGCTCGGCTCTCTCCGCGCGACGCTTCTCCTGCAGACAGACGCAACACAAGACTTAATGTTATTTAACATTTGAAGCTGTGTAATCTGAAACCCTTCTGGATTAGAAAGTGTTTTCGGATTAACTTACGATTCTGTTGACCAGAGCGATCAGCTCCTCTTCATCTTTCTTCCTCTGGATAAAATGAGCTTCAATCAGAGACTGAAGCTCAGATAAATCCTTCTCCTGACGCTTCCTGTGAATGTCCTATTACACACACACAGGTATTGACATAAAATCAATATTGTTGTGCACAGTTTTGCAAATTGTGGATGACCGTTCACCCAGCTAACAAAAATATGTTTTAAGAACGTTCCTATGAAGTTATGAAAATGTTTTAAACATTTATTTTCTTGGTTATGTGAACGTTAAGGGAACTTTTCATTTTATAATTTAGCAAAAATCATGGGAACGTTACTTTTGAATGTTCTTTGAAACAAGTAGTAACATTTAAAAAATATTAGACAAATGTTCCATGAACAATGTATAAATAACGTTTTTGAGAACATTATTAAAGACCGGATAATTTTGAATGAACATTCTATCACCATTACTAAAAGAATGCTTGTTCATAACTTTGAGAAAACCTTGCCAGAATGTTAGCTAAAGTTCTGAGGATGTTCCCTGCTAGTTGGGCATAATCATACAGTATTCATAGATTTTTGGAATAAAATATCCAAAAACCACTAGAACAATGTTATATATTTTGTTGACTTGCATACTTAGTACATTATCCCAAATGTTTCCAAAAATGTTTAAATCCAGAGAAATAATCCATTTTAACCAGGACACAGACCGTGTCCGTGCGTTGCCTATCAATGACATCATCCCCGCGTTACCCTCGGTTTCCGTCTGTTTTATTTTGTAGAAAGCATGGAAACATAAAAAACGCTCTAATATATGATGTATATTATTAGACAGGTGAACAACTCTTTGTATACATTCTTTGACAGAAAACTAGTCATGTAAGTCTTATTGTTTAAAGGTGTCATCGAACGTTTTTTTACAGGATGTAATATAAGTCTAAGGTGTCTCCTGAATGTGTCTGTGAAGTTTCAGCTCAAAATACCCCATAGATTTTTTTAAATAAATTTTTTTAACTGCCTATTTTGGGGCATAATTAGAAATGCGCCGATTTAGGCAGCGGCCCCTTTAATTGCTCGTGGTCTCCGCCCCCTCCCGAGCTCTCGACTCTATCATTGCATAAACAAAGTTCACACAGCTAATATAACCCTCAAAATGGATCTTTACAAAGTGTTCATCATGCATTTTGTATGCATGCGTCGGATTATGTGAGTATTGCATTTATTTGGATGTTTACATTTGATTCTGATTGAGTTTGAGGCAATGCTTCGTGGCTAACAGCTAATGCTACACTGTTGGAGAGATTTATAAAGAATGAAGTTGTGTTTATGAATTATACAGACTGCAAGTAATTAATAATGAAAATAACGACGGCTCTTGTCTCCGTGAATACAGTAAGAAACGATGGTAACTTTAACCACATTTAACAGTACATTAGCAACATGCTAACGAAACATTTAAAAAGACAGTTTATAAATATCACTAAAAATATCATGATATCATGGATCATGTCAGTTATTATTGCTCCATCTGCCATTTTTTGCTATTGTTCTTGCTTGCTTACCTAGTCTGATGATTCAGCTGTGCACAGATCCAGATGTTAATACTGGCTGCCCTTGTCAAATGCCTTGAACATGAGCTGGCATTTGCAAATATTGGGGGCGTACATATTAATGATCCCGACTGTTATGTAACAGTCGGTGTTATGTTGAGATTCGCCTGTTCTTCGGAGGTCTTTTAAACAAATGAGATTTTTATAAGAAGGAGGAAACAATGGAGTCTGAAACTCACTGTATGTCATTTCCATGTACTGAACTCTTGTTATTTAACTATGCCAAGATAAATTAAATTTTTCATTCTAGGGCACCTTCAAATCTCGTTTTCTTGATTTACCGCGAGTACCATGTTTTACCATACCTAATATCAATCTAGCTTACTGCAGTGTGCAACAAGTGTCTAATAGCAGCCACCGAGTGAACGCTCAGAGTAGCATTAGAACAACTTTCAACACACAAATGTATCTAATATGATAAAAATCTTTAATACATTCGCTCATCCATGAATATGAGTCCCGTCGGATTCTTTTCCACCAGCTGTAGTGAAGGCAACATCTCCCATGATTTTGCAAAATCAAGACATAATCAAGCTACGCCTTTGTTTTGAATAAGCAACCTCTAGTGGTGAAAATTACATATTGTGCCTTTAAACAGAGCACAAGACATTTTTTTTTACTACCTGATGAACACAGAAATGGTCGAAACATTGGGTCAGAGTGAGGCTTTGAATTTGTTCAGTTCGCACCATCCAAATGAAAAATTATTTTCAAACTTTCATTTGCCATTTTTTGTAATTTCTTCAATCATCTCTCAGTTTAATTTTAAGTTCTGACAGTAGGCTACTGTATCCTACAATGGGCTCAAATGAATCCTTCATTTCAAGTAAGATGAATGAAATGAATATACATTAAGATTTTTAATATTAACTATTTGATCTGACTGCCAGAACTTAAGACATTTTTACACTAGATTCAAAAGGGAAAATAACAGTTTAAATATCTGATATAATAATTGCTTTGAAAAACGTGAGACGCGGGCAATGGAATGGGGATACTCACATCAAAGTCCACCTTCTCTCCTTCAGGAATCTTGGGAGCAGTGATGTTGGGCATGAATCTGTAAAATAAGTGTTACCCATGAGGACTGACGGTGTGCATTCTTCACGTATGAATGTATGCAGATAAACACTTGACTTTAGTAAGAAAGATATCAATATATAGGACATACTTCGGCTTTGGTTTTGTCTCATCTGGGGATAAAACATATAAAAAACATCATCACTGACTAATGATATGCCACACAAAGTACTTCACATGTCGACTTTGGAGCGAATGTGTGTGATTTTAGGAGCAGTTACCTGCGGCCTCCTCCTCTACAGGGGCTTCTGTTAGATGAAGACACATGAACAGACAAAAGTTAAGACTACTTGCATAGACACGTATTTAAGTTGTTAGGAAAAAAGAACAAAAATCCCAGAACAAAAGAAATTATTTGATTTTGAAACAAATGCCCGGCTGAATGTGACGACCCAATGTTCTGACAGTCTCAATCATCACACATGCGATTTAAATTAGCTGATAAATAAACAGTTTTTGTCCTCCGGCCTTCACAATGAGACTTCATGCCGTTGTAATCACAGTAAACATTTGATTCAGATCACTCTCGAATCATCACATTTTGAATCAGTTAACAAGATAATGAGCTGTCCATCATGAAGACATGTTTTGTGCTTTTCTCATATAGTTAATCAGTAAGATTTACATTTAATGAAGTAATGGCACTGGCCACCCAGTACTGCTCACATTATTAAGGTTGAACAGATCATGTTACACACTAAACAACCTGTCAATCCTTGAGAACATGCAAAACTTTGCCTATGTTCTGTGCCAGAAAAAAAGAGAAACTGAATGCCTTGCTAAATGTTTGCTTCATAATCTATATTTTATAAAAGAATGTAAAGCTGAAGAGCTTTACCTTCTGGTTCAGGTTCTGGCTCCTCTGTTCAGATACGAGATAAGTGGTTAAAGAATGAAGATTTACAAACACTATAAAGGTATAAATAACCACAATATTCTTAACAACTGAAATAATTACCTTCTACATCCGGAGGCTCTAATATAAGAACAGGAAATCAGTTAGTTTATAAAGACTGTTGTTTAGAGAACTTATAAACATGCCAAAAAATACTAAGATCTGCCATTCAGGAACAGATATTCTGACTGACAAACAAATTATTTTTTTGGATAAAAGACATGGAATTTGGAGAAATCAATTTTCAGTTTATGGCAAGATATTTTCTTAGCAAATGAATCGAGTTGCCTGAATGCAGGTCTTGGTTCAAATGGTAAGTGCTAAAATGAAGGAATTTTGTATTGTGCACATAGATATATGTGTTGATAGTGGTTTAAAGAGAGCTGACTATATGATATTATTTAAAAATCATAAAACATTTAAGGAATTGCATTAATCAAATGAGGGAATGATTACCTTCCACCTCAGGGGCTGGTTCTAATATGAAAATATAAAATGAAATATTAAAGACCTTGCACTGGTGATGGCAAATGTACAGAAAATCACCACAAAATAAAGGTCAGATTGATGCATTACCTTCCTCTGTTGGAGGCGCCACTATTGAAGAGAAACCATTGTTATGGAGTGTAATGCAATGCGTTTTCAATATCATGCAAATTGATGTGTATGAAGATATGCTAGCTTTTGTTTTTAATGATATTAAATGGTGAATTTACTACTGAAGTGAATGAACAATATAACAATGGGTGCATAAATTAATGAATGCAAGTATTGCCAAGTATATGTTTTTAAAAATTACCTTCCACTTCAGGAGGAGTGAACAAATGAATGCAAGAAGGAAGGAAGGAATAATAATTGCATGAGTAAATGAATGAATTAACTGTGAGAATAAACTGAAATATCTGCATGCATTTATGTGAAAGATGCTAGTCTACAGCATGAAACAGACCTTTCTAATGGTTTTAGGCCACATTTGCTGTATTAATATTATCTAAATCTAAAATATTTTGGAGTTAATTTTATATTCATGCAGGAAAAGCAACACAACACACAGTGAACACGGTTTTACCTTCTTCTTCGGTTTCCTCCACTACAGTGTGAACATAATAACCATTAGTAGCAAATACATTCAGAAGCATTTGATCAGTCTTTGCATAATCAAGATGCTGAATCACGTTAACTGATCATCTTTAACCTTTGTCAGAACATTGAGATCCACCCAACAGCTTGTAAATGACATTTTGAGAAATAGTTCATATTTCACCAATAGGCTATCTAATGCCATTTGCATGTGACCACATGGACCAAATGATGTGTTAGATGAATTTTACATGTTTTACATGATCATTTTAACTACACCATAATGCAATCCAGGCGCATCAGAAAAACATGCTTCTACTACCTACGTTTAGTTCTATGCTTAGTGTCAGGAAATATACAAGAAGAATTTGTCGCCAGAGGTACGTTTTTCCAATGAGCCTGGGGTTCCATGATACTTGCAGACAACAAGCGTTACATTTTACATTCACGGACCGTTATGGACAGCACACAAGAAACAAATGTGGTGACAGGAAATGGACATGGGCAGGACACACTTGACTTGATGTAACAATGTCACCCTGAACATATATTAGTTGAACCTTTGAGTTTCTACTGGACATTTAGCCAAGGACAAAACAATTCTTGGGCATCTAATTTGTCTAAAATAGCACATGCACACAAGCCGACAGCATGCAAAACTTCCTCTGGACCAGCCTCCATTTCCATGAAGACATATTTAGTGATAGTGCATGAATAGGTACTCATCTCAAACTGGCTTACCTTCCCTATTACAGACGCACGGGGTGAACAGAGAAAAAGAAATGAAAAAGGATAAACAGTTAGGGTTAGAGGAAATGTTGCCAAACATTAGAAACACTGCAATAGAATCACTGCAATAATGATCCATAGACTCTTAAATGGATAGTTCATCCAAAAATGAAAATTATCCCATGATTTACTCACCCTCAAGCCAGGTGTATATGACTATCTTCTTTCAGACAAACACAATTGGAGTTATATTAAAAAATATCCTTGCTCTTTCAATCTTTATAATGAGAGAAAATGGCGCTCCTGATTTTGAAGTTCAAAAAAGCACATCCATCCAAAAGTAATCCATACAGCTCCAGGGGGTTAATAAAGGCCTTCTGAAGCAAAGCGATGGGTTTTTTGTAAGAAAAATTTCCATACTTAAAAATTTATAAACTAAAATAACTAGCTTCTGACAGACAACCTACGCAAATTGACTTGAGCCAAAAGAGTAACTTCTGAAGCCTCTCGCAGTTAAAAAAATAGGGCTGGGCAACAAACTCAAACTCCTCTTATATCGAAATCCTCAGACATTTCTCTTTAAAAATTCTTGTTTTAGACTTCTAATTCGTGACCGGTGTTTTGTTTTGCTCGCTTCCGTGTTCGTCAATACGTCATGCATCGGGATCAAAAGATCAAAGCAAAGTCAATTTGCGTAGGCCGTCGGGTGAAAGCTAGTTATTTTAGTTTAAGATATTTTTCTCACAAAAACCCATTGATTGTGTTCATCTAGGATGGCTTGAGGGTGAGTACATTTTTATTTTTTGGGTGAACTATCCCTTTAAGCATTTGCCCATTTAAATCCCAACAGCGATTTTTTTTTTTTTTTTGGCCAGGCAGTGTATATGTTCATACTATTAAAATTTAAGGCATTTTAATGCAAAGTAACTAATCACCAAATATTTTATACTCTTTAAATATTTTAAATATGAGGGAAGAACAAAACACTAAATTTGGTTAAGGTATTTATCTGACAAAATTAGAAAAGCTAATGACGTGATACGTACTGCACTTCCTCCTCCACCATTTCCTCTGTGTCAGCCATGACTAGTTGATTCCTGATAAAGTAAACAAGTTTAAGTTATGCATGTCAAATTAATTCAATTAATTTCTACTTCTTTTACTAACAGCAGAACAGTCTTGTCACGGTCTAAAAACCATCTTTAAAATTCTTCTACAAGTGACCCTGATCCCAGAGATGTTGAACACTGTTGGACCATAGGATTCATATTCACTACCATGTTTAACAAGCAATGAAAAAGCTGCTGTGCTGCCCTGTGTGTCCACCAGGAAATAAATCACCACACTATAAATGAGATGAATGAGTGAGGGTGGCTATTTTTGCCAGCTATAAACTATGCGGTTTGGAACAGGTGCTCCACACTTTTCCAAACAATGAACTTGGCTGGTCTCATCAAGGCCTGTTGCTCATTCTCTGTGTAAATCAAGAGTGCATGTGTCCTTGTCATCTATTTTTGAAGCACATTGTTTGTGTGGAACATTGTTACACAGCACCTACTGACATTAAAGACCTGTCTAGTTTAATGCAGCTCACAATGATTATGTACACTGACCCCAAAGAGTATATATGAAGAATTAAGTCACACTTAAAATTATGTGAATGTCATTACATTCGATAACAAAATATCTCTCTTAAAAATAAAGGTTCTTTATTAGCATCAATGGTTCCATGAAGAACCTTTAACATCCTTGGTACCTTTTCATTCCATTTATGAAGTCGTAAGAAGAAGGTTTATTTATTAGATTATTAAAACGTTCTTTAAAAAGTTCACTGAAAGGTCCTTTGGGGTACCAAAAATGGTTCTTCATATTTATTGGAACCTTTTTAAGAGTTTACTGTTGATTGTTTTAAAAGTAATACATCTTAAGCACACATTTTCAAGGAAAACATATCACAAAATGAAGTTCGTTGAGGTTTTAAATAAAAAAAGCAGTAGATATGTTCAATATTGAGACATAAAGTAAAAACATGTTGATGGTTAATGTGATGAATGACACCCATGTGAACTTGAGGAGAACCAAGTTCATACACCCTCTAAAAATATTACCAAACTGAAAACTATTGCAAATGAAAGAGCTTTAGCAACATTTAACACATTTGGTTTGAATTTTGCTTTTACTGCAATCAAATCCATGCATATTGTGTGTAAAGTCACCAAATATTACTGTAGCTCCTTAAGTTTCAAAGGTCATTAGGTTATCCGATTGTAATCATTTCTTATTTTCACTCAATAGCTGTTCAATATCTTGTCTGATGGAACTCAAACTAATGGCTCTTCACAGAGATCATCTTGGATAAAGGTTTATTTGACATTGTACTTGTGATAATGAGAGCGTATCAGAAGCAGCCAGAGGTCTGAGTGCAGCTTCTCTGACCAAATCCACCAAGTCTTTGCAGCAGATTAACTGTCTCACTTTGGTGTTGCGTGCGTTTTACGTTAATCAGCGAAGGCCAGTCGTACTCCATCCGAAAGGCTGGAATATCACAGGCTGACGGTGGCAGGAATGTTGCCATTGATAGTCTGTATTAAGCAGCATTAAGAGAAAACCCCAAAGCACGCAAACCACCGGTCCCTCTGGCGAACAAGACAAGCATTGCATTGATGATTGCACAGGAATGAAGAGGGTGATCCTCAGGCCTGAGTTCACACATTATGGGCAACTTTGCAGAATCAGTTTAATCCAGTAGGCATGCAATTGTTTGAATAGATTTTAGTTACCAATGAACTCGGATCCAATAACAAAATCCAAAGTCTCTTACCTAAGATCTCACCAAGAAGAGAGAGAGATGGGGTCTTATCTCGAGGGTCCGTGCAGCAGACAGTTTCAAACTAACCCAAAGCTCACCTAATACAGACCTGCCAGATCATGTGACTTTGCTCTGATTGGTTGCCAGAACTGAGCCTATTGTTGGAGGGAGTGGAGCATGACAGTTAGGAGATATATGGTGGAGATATATTGGTGGAGTATTGAGAAGAAGCACACTGTCACAGGTGTTGTTCATTGGTCTCTTTATTGTGGTCACTGAGACAATGATACAATGTTGCTCTGTATGGAACTATTGGCTACAAACGGTCATATTTGTAACAAGGTAATTGTAATTAAAGGTGGTGCGACTTGCATAGTGTTACTCTGAAACAATACATAGGTGTTTACAAAGATGAAACACATAGTAAAAAAAACTTGATTGTCAAATACAAGCAGAATACAGGAACCTTTAGAGACATTAGTGTTAAGCTACGGTGGCAGAACTGCACTGTAAAAAATGTTTTCATGATTTGTTATCAGTTTGTCAAATCATCTTCAAAAATGAACGTGGTTCAGATTCAGGTTCAGTTGATTAAACCAATCGCCTTCATTGTATTAATTAAAATTTTTAATTTCAATGAACTCACATTTTTAAGGCAACCAGGTAACTTACTTTAAGTTGAACCAACACAATTTTTAACGGTGTGGATATTCTTTGTCTGACATGTCAGAAATGACACATGTTTAAATGATGATGTTCTGCCAGCTAGCCATGTATCGAAGGAGGGCAAAATCCGTATTGCAATTTAGGATGAATCGATTGCAACACAGAAAGAAGACACTCAGAAAATGAAACACTTATAAACATAAATTGACTGTCTTTGACTATCCTTGTCCTTCTCTCTGTCCTTGCTGAAATCAGAATTAACCAAGGTTTTGCATTATATGCAAAAATTGTGAAATGTACTGATCAAATATGTGATTTAAACCAAAAAGTGCATGTTCCCTTTCTTTCGAGTTCTCTTGTTTTAACCAATACCGATTATTCCACATGACACATGGTGATTAATACTTATAGAAAGATGGTCACAAACAACTTCAGACCAGTGTTTCCAAGAGTACAAAAAAGCCAAAGATAATGTAATAATAACGGTACGACTATAATGGACTTCTGCTGAATTAAAACTTGCTTTGATATAAAATAATATTGAGAGCAAAAGCAAAGACCTTCTTGTATCAAGCAGTAACATATATAGTTAATTACAAAAACTTACACTATGTGCTAACATATATTATTAAGACAATTTAAAAAAAAAAAGAATCGTTACGACAAAAAGTACAAAATACAGCTACTCTACTGGTGCTCATATTCGGTCTGGAACTGGCGAACATATAAGAAATGCAAGGTGAAGCTTTGCTTTAGTTATAAATTAACAGGTGAGAAGGGTAACTAACATGTTTAAAATGATTTGTGATTTGACAAAAGACAATTCGGAATGCTACTCCTCGTCCTCCTATCCAAGAAATCTATTTTGAGCTGTTATATAAATTTTAACAAATTAAAGTTGGATTTCTTGTTTTCACAGCCTAGATTTCAGTTTAACAGAAGGTACATGCAACTGCGTTTGTTATGATGGTGCAAGATGGTGGCCTGTGAATACAGTGATAAAATATATATATATTTTTTTTTACATTTTTCTCTCTTTTATACCGTGTCTACACACATAGATCTTCCTTGCAGTATAAAATGCTTGTGTTTTTTTTTTTGGTATTAATAAAAGTTTAAAAAAGGAATGTTGTGCATTCTCTTGGTCCCTGCCTCTCTGGCGTCTTTGAAGGGTTAATGGCCCATTCCTGTTAAGAGACAAAAGCGAAAAGTCATAAAATTGCATGAAAATAAATGAGATGACAGACATATTTCAGTTTTTACTGAATTTTTGATCAAATAAATGCAGCATTGTTGTAATTCATATAGAACCCTTGAACTAAGAGATCTTTAGTATGTCAAATTTGACCCAAAGTCAAATGTATAAAATGATTATTGTCCAAAAGCATGTTTAAACATGATTGTTGCCTATTCTTTATGTGATCTGGGTCATTAGAAGACAGGGTTAAATGGCACGTGTTTGTTACATTTTTCATTCAGTTAAGAATATTTGAGACAATTTAAAATCTTTGTAAGCTTAGCATTGTATTTGTAACATACACCCTTTCTCTTATGCTCCAGAGCTAAATATAGCTCAAAGAATCTCTTAAATGTAAGGCGTCTATGTGTTTGTCCATGTAGACGTAAGTTTTCATGACATCTCCATACGGCATGCGAGCGTACTAATCTGCCGCCCCATGCAGTAATGTGACAAACATGCAGCTTTAGCCCTGCTGGCACTGACGGACGCCCAGAATCCATGGCGTGATATTGAGACGAGCAGGCCGATGTGGGGGAGGGCAATTCAGGGCAGGCTATAGCAAAGACCTGTCGCCCATTACCCAAAAAACGCTTGGCACGCTCGAAGGCCACCGCGACCTCTTCTAGAGGAACAAATGGCTTGCATTCAAAATAGAAAACAATGCCAAATAGGCATTTTAAAACACTGGCGTGCCTGCAGCTATGATTTATCAGTGCAAGGGCTTCCTGGCAGAGAGATTGTGGTTGTTGTGCAATATGGAGAGACCTGCCCTTCACAGTAGGACTTCATTTTGACCTCATGTTGGCTTGGATGTATAGGCACAATAAAACTTGCACTGTGTGCTAAACAAGCAAGCTTTTTTTGTTATCTAAACCCTAAAAGCAAAATCTCTTTCAAAATTTTTTCCAATCTAGCCACAACCGCGACAGCAGAACATCTTGACAATTGCTTGGTTTCACTTTTCTGGGGTTTTCAGAAGCAGAAATCGGCGTAGTTGGTAAAACTTCTATAGCGCTGAACAGAAACTATAACAAATATAATTTTGTGTTTCCATTTGCTCCAGTATCAAAAGAAAAATCCACAAGAAAATCCCCCCCAAAAATCAAGAGATTGATTATGCATGTATGTATATATATATATATATATATATATATATATATATATACACACACACACACACACACTAGCCACTCAGCATTTTCACTGGCCACAATTTTTACATCGATACCATGGGGGAAAAAAATTTGGCAGCAGGTATATTAGGCTGCTGTCACTTTAAGACCTGACGCACGGATCTATTATACTGTTACACATGCGTTTTCTTTCTCAACTGTTTATGTTCATTTAAAATATAACTGACTGTGTTTACGTAAATACTCGCTAAGACCGGCATTTTGGCATTATTTTGTGTGTATTTGACTGTTTAATAAGCAATAAGCAGTGAAAAAGAACTCAATTTAGAACTGAGAGACAGCTTTATATGGCGCAATTTGGGTGTAACCCCAAATTATGCTCAATTCGTGCAATCCTACACTGAAAATCAAGCCCTGCAACACCAGCATTATTCAGGTTTGTGTGTCAACTCGCTGTCGGAGAGATGAGAGAGCAAGAAAGAACAGCTGGTATCGTGTAGCTATTCAGTGGAAAATGAGTATCGAAAGCGCTTCAGATATTTCAGTATCGATATGTATCGAAAAATCAATATATATATATTTATTTCCTGTGGAAATGTGTCATCACAAAAAAGGGTCCATTCCGGTGGCATAGCCCCGCCCACTCTGTAATCTCATTGGTCCAAAACCGTGCTCTGTGTTACATCTATGTGATACATCAAATACATTGTAATTGCCTGTGATTGTGTCACATCACGCAGCAGTTATGGGTTGACAAATTTGTTGGGACATGGTGTTACTCAAATACAATTTCTCTTGTCGTCACTTACCATTGGTGACGGATTTGGTCTCTCCTCTGCTTGTGACCTGGTGAGGTATAAATCCAAAAGAAAATGGAAGAAGAGAGAAAGAGAAAGAAAAAGACAGAATAAGATTAACGTAAACAAAAGCTAATGTGCTAATCAGTGTGGCCGAGTCCTTCCCAGCCCATCCGTCTGGTATTCCACTTATGCCTTCACATTTCATTTTACATTTCCTTTTTAACATAGTTTTTTTTGTGCCGATGTGCTCCAAAAAGTCATCAGTGAAAGCACTTGTGGCCGACATGCTGCGTGTACAATGACAGGAACATGCTTAGCATGGTTTCATACAGCACTCTTTTTCCAGATTCACATACAAGTGAAACCCTCATTCTTTCCACTCCTGACCAAACAGCACTGTTGGTTTTGGTAACATCAGTGCGGTTATTACCACAGATTTCCCTTCATTAGGCTTTTTACGTCACCATTTACCAGTCCTTAAAGCGCTCATGGCCAAAAATGCAATCTGTGGCTGACCGCGGCCTTGGCCTGATCTTGACGCCTCGCTGACAGTCCAGCAGTAGATTCTATTGTGCCCGTTCCAAAGATAGAGCTGCCCGCTCTGAATGACTACCATTATTATCTGTTTGATCTGGGGATATAAAAATATGAAGGCCAGCGCTCGTGGGAATGCCTTTTCAGGTTCAGGCGATGGGATCGACTCATGATAGAACTGGAATTGGTTTCTATTCGTGATGTGAATAAATCGCCATGTTTGGTCAACTGCATCCCAGTCATGCCAGCATTAAAATAGATCTTCTCACAATAGGCAGAGTCCTTTGTAAAGGGGTGATGGGTGTTAAACCCATGTGTGAGGGAAAAAAAGAGCAAATGAAAGAGAGAGAAGGTGAAATTGATCCTTTACTAAGCTCCGCCCTAATTGCCATCCACCATATTATCAGACAAGCTTTTGCTCTTTTTTAATGTCCTGTGTATTTGGATATTTTTTAATGGAATTTTAAATATGTATTCCATTTTTCCATTTTAATTTTTTATTAGATAATTTTTTTTCCAAACATATGGTAAAACACTGTTGCCAAGTCACTTATACTGTAAGTATACAAGCTATCCAGTATTTGTTTCTTTTCCAAATAAATTATGAACTACATTCCCCACAAGGTGAATCAATGTTAATTAATTTACATATTGACTTAAAGGGATAGTTAACCCTAAAATGAAAATTATCCCATAATTTACTCACTCCCAAGCCATCCTAGGTGTATACGACTTTCTTCTTTCAGCTAAACACAATTGGAGTTACATTAAAAAATATCCTGGGTCTTCCAAGCTTTATAATGGGATTAAATAGTAACTGAGATTTTAAAGCCCAAAAAAGCTCATCCATCCATCATAAAGGTAATCCATACGAATCCAGGGGGTTCATAAAAGCCTGTGATGTGGTTTTGTAAGAAAAATATCCATAATCATAAATTTATGGACTGTAATCACTAGATTCTGGTAACGTCCGTCCGCACGTTCACGAGAGAGTCGAGTTCCAGCATAGGATGTAGATGTATAGTAACCTTAGTGCTGGGCAACAAACTCAAGCTCCTCCGACATTTCTCTTTAAAAATCTCGTTTTAGACTTTCTAGTTTGCGACTGGTGTTTTGTTTTGCTCTGTCCTCTCTGTGATTCATCAATACGTCATGCGTCAAGGTCAAAGTTCACTCTAGCGCCGGGACTCAACTTGCATACGGAAGCCAGTGATTATAGTTTCTAAAGTTATAAATATGGATATTTTTCTTACCAAAATGCATTGCTTCACTTCAGAAGGTCTTTATTAACCCCCTGGAGCCATGTGGATTACTTTTATGATGGATGAATGTGCTTTTTTGGGCTTCACTTTACAATTCACTCCCATTATAAAGCTTAAAACTATAAATAAAGTATTATAAAACTATCCCTTTAAGTCAAAGCAGAAGCAATCGTTCACAGTACCATGGTGAGTATGTTGTAGAAATGTTATCACTTCCCATCAAAAGAGGCTTTTGCCTTTTCAGTTTACTTTCATAACCATTTAAAATGATTCTGTTTCGCATTCTTTCGCAGTCTTTGCAGTTTTTAATCACATTACCGTATAACTTAATTTCTTTAAGTTTTGCCCTTGCAAAACCTTCGACCATGATTCTAGGGTGTTGTGAATGGCTGCTGGGATGTTGTTACCCATGCTTCACCCAAGGAGTTCTGGGTGGTTTCTAGGGAATAGCTAAGGAGTCCTGGATGGTTGCTAGGGAGTTGCTAGAGTGTTTTGTGTGGTTGCTTAAAATGGCAGAAAAATGGCATACACAAGATGCTAAGCAATTTTTTTCCACTTTATGAGCACATATGTATACAGTACAGTCCAAAAGTTTGGAACCACTAAGACTTTTAATGTTTTCAAAAGAAGTTTCGTCTGCTCACCAAGGCTACATTTATTTAATTAAAAATACAGTAAAAACAGTAATATTGTGAAATATTATTACAATTTAAAATAACTGTTTTCTATTTGAATATATTTCACAAAGTAATTTATTCCTGTGATGGCAAAGCTGAATTTTCAGCATTATTACTCCAGTCTTCTGTGTCACATGATCCTTCAGAAATCATTCTGATATGCTGATCTGCTGCTCAAGAAACATTTAATGTGTACAATTGTTCAAAATATTTGTGTACAATATTTTTTTTCAGGATTATTTGATGAATAGAAAGTTCAAAAGAACAGTGTTTATCTGAAATCTAATCTTTTGTAACATTATAAATGTCTTTACTGTCACTTTTGATTGATTTAATGCATACTTGCTGAATAAAAGTATTCATTTCTTTAATGTCTTTTCAAAAAAATAAAAATAAAAATTCTTACTGACCCCAAACTTTTGAACGGTAGTGTATAATGCTACAGAAGCTTTGTATTTCAGATAAATGCTGTTCTTTTGAACTTTCTATTCATCAAGGAATCCTGAAAAAATTGAAAATAATCATAAATGTTTCTTGAGCAGCAAATCAGCATATTAGAATGATTTCTGAAGGATCATGTGACACTGAAGACTGGAGTAGCGATGCTGAAAATTCAGCTTTGCATCACGGGAATAAATTACTTTGTCAAATATATTTAAATAGTACAGAGTTATTTTAAATTGTAATAATATTTCACAATATTACTGTTTTTTACTGTATTTTTAATTAAATAAATGTAGCCTTGGTGAGCAGACGAAACTTCTTTTAAAAACATTAAAAATCTTAGTGTACTGTATATCACTGTTCAGGAACGTATCCTGTTCATTCCTATTAGAATGTAATGCTTGTCTGAGTGAGCAATGGTAACTAAGGTGGGTGGAGCTTAACATAAGGTCAATTATTGCAACAGGAGTTACTCCTGGTGACTTCAGCTCTTTAAAGCACTTCCTTTTTGCAAACCAACCGCCTGCTCTCGTGGCAGTGAGCAAGAGTGTGAAAGAAGCTCTGTGAAGAAACGAAAAAAGCCAAAGGCATGACATCACAGTTCCTAAGCCATCTTGTGATGTGAAATGCATTAAGTGTGGCTCATCAAACACTATGCATTCCTGTGTGATAAAGTAACATTTACCTCCTCAAGGTGGTCAGATCTGTAGACAATTAGCAAGGGGATGGCTTAAAACACAAAACACACAGGCAATGTTATGGCAATGTTATTCTCTGGGATTATACTGCAGCTATCATGCTAGAGTGGAGTTATGACTGTTACTGTCTCCAGAGTCCTAATGGCATGCCTGAAGGGTTATAAAATACCCACAGCCTGTTGTCTGGACACATAAGTGCTTTATTAATTTATTCTCCAGGGGCATATGAAAAATGTTACGTGTAGAAATAACTAAGCGAGAAAGCATCGGGCTGATTGGGGGAAAAAAAACAACAACTGTATTTGGTTACCTTGGTAGCAGAGGACCCTTTGTTTTCCCATAGACTGCGTTTGCTGGTCACGTCACCTGGTTTCAGGTCCTGCAGGAGGGGAAGGGGGTGTAATATCACTCGCGAGATGACCCTGAACTAAACAACTCATGTAAACACATGTACATGCACGTCAATCCGACAGAAATGACATAAGGGATGCCAGTGTCCTTAAGGCAAGGGAGCATACTTGGAGGGGAGGGACATACCTGATCTTCAGCAGAGAGAGAGAGAGCAGAAGAGAGAGCAGAGGAAAGAAGCCCAGGGCAAGAAGCAAAGTGAAATCTACAGTAACAGTGGAAGAGAAAGAGAGAATGACAGGAAAACTGTGAAGGCCAAGGTGAGGTGCACCATTTTGATATGACAGAAAATAATGCTGCTCAACAAAGATTATATATATATATATATATAAAACACTGATCAGGCATAACATTATGACCACCTTCCTAATATTGTGTTGGTCCCCCTTTTGCTGCCAAAACAGCCCTGTCCTGTTGAGGCATGGACTCCACTAGACCCCTGAAGGTGTGCTGTGGTTTCTGGCACCAAGATGTAAGCAGCAGATCCTTTAAGTCCTGCAAAGTTGCGAGGTGGGGCCTCCATGATCGGACCAGTTTGT